>NW_027500026.1:0-96318 GCF_021521415.1 Bidens hawaiensis | reverse complement strand
TGACTCTCCATGACCTTCGTGAATTAATCATGGACGAAGCGCATAGATCGAAATATTCCATACATCCGGGATCGGATTAGACTATTGATTATGCGAATATCTGAAAAGATTTTATTAATGGCTGAGTTTGGAGAAAGATATGGATACGTATGTTGGAGGATATTTGAGTTATGCAAGAGATAAGGCTGCACACCGAAAACCCTGGGGAACGCCACAACGACAGAAAAATCGCCAATGATAGTGGGAATAAATTATAATGGATTTCAGGACGCAAATTCCCATGATATATCAAAGGCATGAGGTAAATTGGGTAATCGCGGATCGATTAACCAATCCTCGCATTTAATCCCAATCCATGAAGATTACCACAATGAATTCTCGCTCAAATTCATGATGGTGAAATGGTATCTCGTCGTGGGGTACCATTTTCAATTATCTCAGATCGAAATGGTCATCCTACTTCCATTATTGGAAGGCGGGGAAGGAAGCATCGAGAGCTTGAAGCTTTCTATGGGTGAAGTAATTATCACCAATTTGTTAAATTGAAAATGGGCGTCAATCAAGCCACAAGATTTGAATTGATTCGGGAAACAACCAATCGGATTTATAATATTTAAGATGAGTTGAAAGCAGCGCGTGATTGGCAAAGGATCTATGCCAACATTCAAAGGAAACCATTGTCACTGGAAAGAGGTGACAAGGCATTTTTAAGGCATCACCTTAGAGAGGTGATATGAGGTTTGGCAAAACCAAAAATAGCTCCTTAATATATTGGACCCCATGAGACTATCTCCATGATTGGTCATTTAGTTTATCGATTAGAGTACTCCAGGGGCTAAGTATTATACATGATGTTTTGCCATGTATACGGATTGAAAAGTACCTAGGCGATGAGGCAACGAAAGTACCGGTAATGGAGGTACTCATAGAAGACGTGCTTGATATCATAAATAATTCCGTAAAGTTAGTAGACGGGAAAACTAAACAGTTTGGACACACCAAGCTTTATTGATTAAGATTAAGTGGAATTCACAGCGAGGACCAGATTATACCTGGTAACGCGAGGGTAAATCCTAAAGGAAAAACCCCCACCTTTCTCTCGGAAGGGGATAGTGGGCGTGTAAAATTTCGAGGACGAAATTTCTTAACGGGGGGAGAATGTAACGATTCCGACGAAACCCGGTATACCCTAACCGGTAGACAATAGTTACGTCATATTTAATGTCGGGTACATGAATTACCATAGTAATTATACGAGAATACATGGTTCACTGTATTGATTGTACGTGAATATATAATTCATCGTATTGAATATGCGATTAAACGATCGATAGTTATTGAAACCCGAACGAATCGAGGGTTCAATTATAGACGATATCTATAATATTTAGTGATGTTACGAAGCATTAATGCTTCGGGATAAGTAAAGTACGGCACAGAAAATGAATTTCGATTTAATGGTACGTCGGTACATTAAACGAAACCTTCAATACCAAACCGAGCAAGAGATGATCGATCAAGCCGAAAAAGATGCGCAATTATTAATAATATGATGTTTTAAGTCAATAAATGTCATGGTTTAAGTTTTTTAAAGTTTTTAAATCGGTTTTATATAAATTTCATTTTTAAGCCGAAAAACGACCGTTTTAGCCTCGTTTTAAGCCGAGTTAAACATTTAACCGAAAAACGAACTGAACCAGATTATCCAAAACATTATCCGGATATCCGAAATCCAAACATGTGGCTAGGAATAGAGAGGTGGGTCCCACCCCACCCCCCTAAGAGTTCCGATCGGATGGGGGAGTATCCCCTATTCTTTCATTTCTTTTTTTTCATCCAACATTCAACATCCATCTTCAATTCTCTCCACATTTCACTCAAAAACCGATATTTGGAGCAAGAAAACCGAGGTAAAGAACGAGTAATTTACGTGTTCTTCTTCGTTTTTTTGAGTTTATTTGCAAGAAAATGAGGTTTCATAGATGAAAACCGATTCTTGCATGATCAAGTGATGTATACGGGTTATACAAGGGATCTTGGTCCAAGAAAGGAGTTAAACGAACCAAGAACGAATTTTTACAGTTTAAATCTTTGTTTTTGAATCATAACCGAAACTATAGTGTAAGAGGCATGATCGTGAGTGTAACTTGCTTGGTATTGTGGTATGTTGGTTGTAGGTTCTGTGTTTAGTGGTAGATAAGGCGGAAAGACGAGTTTGTAGCTTGTAGTTGCGGAAAACGAAAGGTATATTCGGTTTATGTTCGGTTTTGTAGATTTGGACAAATTGTTGATGGTTTAGAGTTAGGTCATGAAATTTGACAGAGGTTTTAAACACATGAAAATAAGAGTTCTATGAATTTTTGGTAATTTTTGGACAAAGGATAATTATTTGGTGAATTTAATGCTCGGTTTTGGCTAAAAATTGTGAAAAATAGCTAAATATCATGAAAAATTCTGGAAAATTTCAGAAAAGCTTTTTATATCATTTATATGTTACACACAAAAGTTTAAGTCAGTTGGAGAAGTCTAAGTAGGCTTTTCGGTTAAACGAGTTCTAGGGCTTTCTAGCTCGGTTTTAGTGAAAATGGCATGTAAAAAGAGATTTTGGTTCTGAAAAAATTACAGGGGACTATGGGGATGGCAGGGGTCATCCAGGAAAAATTTGGGATTTTTTTAAGGTCGTTTGGTATTTACGACATATTTAGTGTTTAAATGGTGTTTAAAAATAGATAAATAAATTTTAAATATACAAATTAATTCTGGAAATATTTTTATAAAATTCCCCACTTTCAAAAGGTGATTTGTGCAAAATTTCAAAATCCGAGAATAAACGGATAATTATTTGTGCAAAAACAAACTTTTAAAGCTTAAAATGCGTAAACCGGTGAAGTTCGCCTAAACGAGCTGACCGGTGTATAAAAACCATAAAAATGAACTATTTTCATATAATTGAGTTAAACAAGTAAAAATGAATCACCCGAAAATAATTCGGATGATTTGAGTAATTTTAAACGATTTAACGGTTTCCGGTGCACTAAAGACGGAAACGGGTCCCGCGGCCAATCGGGGCGTCTAAACGGACCTCAAATTTCACTACTTTCGGATCGTGTGTGACCAAACTCATTTTTATAACGTAAAAACGGATAACCGTGCTAGGCACGTAAAACGAGAAAAACGACTAATAGTAATTGTGACCATGGAACTCAAAACGATATCACAATCTGAGTCCGGAGAAGTGTTTCTGGGTTAACATTGCCCCCGGAATGGGTACAGTACTGGGTTACCAGTGTTCCCAGATGTACCGGTTAACACGGTTAAAGTTATATTAATAATGAGTGTATAGTAACGATCGTAGGGATCATATTACAGATTGGACGTGTTAACTGATAATGATTGTTGTTACCTGCTTGCATGTGCTAAGGTGAGTTTCACGAGCCCTTTTTCTGAATTGTTTTTAAATATTTTCTCGGGGCGGAAGCATGTTACTACTGAAATGTTTAAGTACATACTGAACGCATGGAATTGCGTGGATTTATATATATTTTATTGTACGGGAATCGTACGGAAATGTACTAAGATGGTAATTGTCTGAGTTGCTAACATTCTAAGGCCCCGGAACACGAGTGATTAACTGAAAGCCGGTAGAGTGTGGATAGTACTATTGGTCTGACAAACCCAACTGGTCCGGCATGGATTTGCTGATGTTTCCCAGCCAGTTGCACATGTCTATTTTGGGTGTTATGTATATTTTGCTATGTAATGTTAGACATAGCGGTTTGGGGCAGGTTCGTGGGCGGAGTATGCCACGTGGTTGTGTGTGGATAGTCAGAGGTTTCACTTGTGGGCTCAGCATAATTACATCGATAATATTATATTTGATAATGATTTATCATGGTTTACTCGAATTGTGAAACTCACCAACTATTCGTAGTTGACCGTTTTCTCACATGCTTTTCTGGTACAACTAAGATGAAGTGATTGCTTACGTGCTAAGTGCTTGATGTGTGTAAGATTTGCGTGCGGGATGTTAGGATACATTATAATAAATAGAATTATGTATCGTATTATATGATATGTGTATCACTTAGACGGTAATGAAATACGAGATAATGTAATTTTGAAGTATATTAATGCATTCAGATTTCTTTATAAACAATGCGGTTGATATCAGATGTGTCTGTTGCATCCCGTTTACCTTTCCGCTGCGGTTTCGGGGTGTTACAAATTGTGCCAAGCGCCGATTTTAAGTCTCCCCGATGGAGACGATGGTTTTGTCGCGTATTGTGACGCATCGCGTAGAGGGTTAGGATGCGTGTTGATGCAGAATAATAAGGTTATAGCCTATGCTTCCCGACAGTTAAAAGTACACGAGAAAAATTACACTACTCATGACTTAGAACTGGGAGCGGTTATCTTCGCACTTAAAATCTGGAGACATTATCTCTACGGTACGAAGTGCACCATGTTCACCGATCATAAAAGTTTGCAGCACATATTCGATCAGAAAGAACTGAATATGAGGCAACGAAGATGGGTCGAGTTGTTAAGCGATTATGACTGTGACATTCGTTATCACCCCGGCAAGGCTAACGTCGTAGCCGATGCCTTGAGTAGGAAAGATCGGGTTAAGCCATTGCGAGTGCGAGCGCTAGGGGTGATAGTCCAGTCGAACCTTTCGGACCTGATTCGAGTTGCTCAACGTGAGGCGTTGAAAGAGGAACAATTGTAAAAGGAGGGACTTTACGGCAATGAGAAGAATTTCGAACAGCGCGTGGACGAAATTCTCTATTTCAAAAATCGGGTTTGGATCCCGAACCTCCAGGACCTTCGTGAATTAATCATGGACGAAGCGCATAGATCGAAATATTCCATACATCCGGGATCGGATAAGATGTACAAGGATGTGAAGGAGTTCTACTGGTGGCCGGGTATGAAAAAGGATATAGCAACGTATGTCGGTAAGTGCACGACTTGTGCGAGAGTTAAGGCGGAGCACCAGAAACCCTCGGGGATGTTACAACAACCGGAAATTCCCGAACGGAAGTGGGAGCAAATCACGATGGATTTTGTGACACATCTCCCTAAGACGTCCCGGAGGACATGATGCAATTTGGGTAATCGTGGATCGATTAACCAAATCGGCACATTTTATCCCGATTAGAAATAATTATAACACTGAGAGACTTGCGCAGATTTATATAAATGAAATTGTGTCTCGTCATGGGATACCCATCTCAATCATCTCCGATCGGGATAGCCATTTCACCTCCAATCTGTGGCAAGCTGTGCAAGAAGCGCTGGGAACGCGCATTTATCTAAGCACAGCTTACCACCCTCAGACCGATGGTCAGTCTGAGAGGACCATCCAAACCCTGGAGGATTTGCTTCATGCATGCGTACTGGATTTTAAGGGAAATTAGGATCAACATCTCCCACTCGTTGAATTTTCCTATAATAACAGTTACCATAGCTGTATAAAGGCAGCGCCTTACGAAGCATTGAATGGTCGGAAGTGCCGATCACCACTCTGCTGGACTGAAGTGGGCGACACCCAGGTTATTAGATCAGACCTGGTCCAGGAAACGACCAGCAAAATCCTTGAAATTAGGAACAATCTGAAGGCCGCGCGGGATCGGCAGAAGAGTTATGCCGATACCCGTAGAAAACCGTTGTCGTTTGAGAAAGGTGATAAAGTGTATTTGAAGGTATCACCTTGGAAGGGTGTAGTCAGATTTGGAAAGGCGGGGTAGTTAGCCCCTAGATATATTGGACCATTCAATATTACTGCAAAAATCGGTCGCGTAGCATACCGATTAGAACTACCCGATGAACTGAGTGCAGTTCACAACGTGTTTCACGTATCGAACTTGAAAAGATGTCTGGCGGATGAGACGTCGGTGTTACCTTTAGAGGGTGTCCAAATAAGTGATAAGCTCAATTTCGTAGAGGAACCCATAGAAATAGTAGACGGGAAAATCAGGCAACTTAGACACAATAAGATTTCGTTGGTCAAAGTTAGATGGAATTCGCAACGAGGCCCAGAATATACATGGGAACGAAAGGACGAATTCCGGAAGAAATACCCCTACCTATTCCCTCAAAAGGAAGTAGTCGACGCGTAAAATTTCGAGGACGAAATTTTTTTTACGAGGGGAGAATGTAACGATTCCGGCAAAATCAGGTATACCCTAACCGGTATATACTATTTATGTGTTATTTAATAATGAATATATGAATCATAATGCGTTTATACGACTATGTATGATTCACAGCACGGATTATACTCGATTATACAGTTAATCGTATTGGGAATACGATTAACCGATTAACGGTTATTGAAGCCCGAACGAATCGAGGATTACATTATAGACGAGATATATGATATTTAGTGATGTTTACGAAGTATTAAAACTTCGGGATAAGTGAATTAAAGCACAGAAAAAGAATTTGCGATTTAATGGTACGTCGGTACGTTAAACGAAACCTTTAATACCAAACCGAGCAAAAGACGATCGATCAAACCGAAAAAGATGCGCAATTATTAATAATATGATGTTTTAAGTTAATAAATGTCATGGTTTAAGTTTTTAAAGTTTTTAAATCGGTTTTATATAAATTTCATTTTTAAGCCGAAAACGACCGTTTTAGCCTCGTTTTAAGCTGAATTAAACATTTAACCGAAAAACGAACTGAACCAGATTATCCAAAACATTATCCGGATTTCCAAAATCCAAATGAGTGGCTAGAAATGGAAAGGTGGGTCCCACCCCACCTCCCCTCCCTTGTTCCGATCGGCTTGGGGTATAAACCCCTTGCCTTTGTTATTTTTTTTTAAAACAAGCATTCAACATTCTTCTTCTTCTCTCCACATTATGGACTAAAAACCTAGATTTGTAGCAAGAAAAGCAAGGTAAAGATCGAGTTATTTACGTTTCCATCTTCTTTTCTTGAGTTTATTTGCAAGAAAATGAGGTTTCAAGTAAAAAAGGGTGAAAACCCGAGATGAAAACCGATTCTTGCATGATCAAGTGATGTATACGGGTTATACAAGGGATCTTGGTCCAAGAAAGGAGTTAAACGAACCAAAAACGAATTTTTACGGTTTAAATCTTTGTTTTTAAGTCATAACCGAACCCATGAAAGAAATGGCTTGATTGTGGGTGTAACTTGCTTGGTGTGGTGTTATTGTGCTTGTAGGTGTTGTATCTAGTTGTTAACAAAGGCTAAAAAGCAAGATCCTTGCGATTTGAAGCTAAGAACACAAGGCAGTTCGGTTTTTATATGGTGTATGTGTTTTGGGACAGATTGTGGTACATTTAGTGTTAGGCTACGAAATTTCACAGAGATGATCTACACTTGATAATATGAGATCTGTGAAAATTTGGTAATTTTTGGACAAAGGATGAATATTTGGTGAACTTAATGCTCGGTTTTGGCTAAAAATGGTGAAAAATATTTAAATATCATGATAAATTCTGGAAAATTCCAGCTAAGCTTTTTATAACATGTAAAAGTCACACACAAAATTTTAGGTCAGTTGGAGAAGTCTAAGTAGTCTTTTCGGTTAAACGAGTTCTAGGGTTTTCTAGCTCGGTTTTAGTGAAAATGGCATGTAAAAAGAGATTTTGGTGCTGGAAAAATTACAGGGGACCATGTGGATGGTAGGGGTCATCCAGGAAAAATTTGGGATTTTTCTAAGGTCGTTTGGTATTTATGACATATTTAGTGTTTAAATGGTGTTTAAAAATAGATAAATAAATTTTAACTATTGAACTCTAAATGATATCACAATCTGAGTCCGGAGAAGTGTTTCTGGGTTAACATTGCCCCCGGAACGGGTACAGTACTGGGTTAACAGTGTCCCCAGATGTACCGGTTAACACGGTTAAAGTTATATTAATAGTGATTGTATAGTAACGAACTTGGGGATCGTATTACAGATCCGGATTAGTAGCTGCGTAGTGTGTTACCTACTTGCTTGCGAAAGGTGAGTTTCACGAGCCCCTTTTTCTGAATTGTTTTTAAATATTTTCTCGGGGCGGGAAGCATGTTACTATTAAAATGTTTAAGTACATACTGAACGCATGGATTTGCGTGTATTTATATATATCTTATTGTACGGGAATCGTACGGAAATGTACTAAGATGGTAATTGTCTGAGTTGCTAACATTGTAAGGCCCCGTAACACGAGTGATTAGGTAAAAGCCGGTAGAGTGTGAATAGTACTATTGGTCTGACAAACCCAACTGGTCCGGCATGGATATGCTGATGTTTCCCAGCCAGTTGCACATGTCTATTTTGTTGTTATTTATTTTTGCTATGTAATGTTAGGCATAGCGGTTTGGGGCAGGTTCGTGGGCGGAGTATGCCACGAGGTTGTATGTGGATAGTCAGAGGTTTCACTTGTGGGCTCAGCATAATTACATCGCTAATATATGATATTTATAATGATTTGTCATTGTTTATTTAAATTAGTGAAACTCACCAACTATTCGTAGTTGACCCGTTTTCTTTACATGCTTTCTAGGTACCCCCAAACTGGATTAATTGCTACATGCCTGACGATGCGTGTTTTTTTGTGGAAGCTTAATGATCTTTTTTGTATTAAATATGTTAATGTAATGTTGGTAAAACTTATGTGCTAACGCCTAGACGGTAACTAAACTCGGAACAATGTAATATGGTGTAAATTAATGTAGTGGTGTTTTCTTTATAAGCAATGCTGTTGATATCAGACGTGTCTGTTGCATCCCGTTTACGTTTCCGCTGCGGTTACGGGGTGTTACAGTAAGCCTATGCGTGACTTTGTTATTAAAGTGGCAAAGTGGCATAACGATATTCGTTATTAAAGTGGCATAAAGTGTCACAAGTGGCTAAGTTGTAGGGGTAATTAAGAGGCTTAGCTGTAGGGGTAATTAAGTGGTTAAGTAGTAGCAGGTTAGATAGTGGATTATGTGTCTTCGGATACGTATATGATGTATGTAGTAGTTGTATGATAAGTTGCTTGATTAACTAGAACTCACTCAGCGTAGCTGACTTTTAGTATGCTCGCAGGTATACATGTTTATTGAGAGAGCATGAGGAGGACACATGGTATGGATTGAATGGCTGGCATCTGAATATAGAAGAGAAATGATGATTTAAAATAAGATGTTGAATATTATGTTTTAATGAAAATATCAACTGTTTTGTATCGAATGATTAAAGTTAACATTTCCGCGAAAGTTTTAATAAACTCTGATTTGTAGAACTATATTTATGAGTAAATCTGACGCTAAAGTGGGGCTACCGGGAACGGGGCCTTACAAGTCGGTATCAAAGCATAAGTTCGAGAGATTTAAGCATCCTACATGCTTAGACTCGAACAAAAAATGGTTCTTAAGTAAGAAAAGAAAGAAGATGCCAGTTCAAGATAGCCATGTGTCACTCAAGCAAGCTCAGTAACGGTAAAGTATGTTAAATATTGTATAAAGATGTTCGCTTAATTGTTAAAGAAAGGATATATGCAGGTTAGGGATAGGATTTCTTGAGTGTTTGATTGATTAACTGTTATAAGTAGAAACTAGCACAAGTAAATCACGAAGGGAAGTATGTAGAACCTGAGGAGTAATGCAAATAGTTAATTACACTTGATCAATGTCATTAGCTACTTACCTTACGAATCACGTGCTAAATAATTCCTTGAGTGATGACGTTTGGGTTTTCCCTTTTAGAATATTAATGGCTGGAGCTGGAGAAATTGCTGGAACTGGAGGTCGCACCGGGCATCGTGGTAGGCCACGGGTGGTCCGAGAACCCTCTGTTCAATCAGCTGCTAACACCGGAGGAGAAGAAAGTGTTGGTGAGGGAAATCCGAGCAACAACGAAGGACATCAACTCGACCCTGCTGTTCTAGCTGCCATTGCCCAAGCTGTGGCAACTGCCATGAAGAATGAGAATCCCGAAGGATCTTCTGGAAGAACTGCTGAAGGATCTGGAGAGAATGGTAAGAAGGATGGAGAGGGAAGGAAGGGTGACTCGAGTGAAGCTGGATCTTTCAAGGTTGATGATGGAAAGAGAGGCCGAGGTGGCTGTAACTACAAGTCCTTCAAAGGATGCGACCCGCCGAAGCTGACCGGTCAAGGAGACGCAGTCGCTACTCTCCAATGGATAACCACTATGGACAAGATTATCCGAATTAGCGAGTGTCGTCCCGACCAAGCAGTGGGATATGAAACTCAGTTATTTGAAGATGAGGCCATGTACTGGTGGGAAACTGTGGAACAAAGGAAGCCCGAGAAGAGATTAGGGCAATGAGGTGGAATGACCAAAAGGAGTTAGTGCTGAAAAGGTTCTGTGCTGATGCCGAGGTTGAGAGAACCGAGATGAAGTTTCTGAATCTGAAGGCGGGCAAGATGACACACCGTGAGTACACCACGGAATTTAACCGTATGTCTAGGCTGGTGCCTGACATGGTGAACACTAAGGTGAAACGGATCAAGTGTTATGTCAGGGGACTTCCCAGAAAGTCCGCATGTTAGTCAAGGCCAACAAACCAGCACTTTGAGTCTTCGGTTGAGTTAGCAGAGATGATTTATGATGATCTGGCAGCGGATGATGTGGAAGTGGATGATAAGGAAGGGGAAAGGAACCAAACGGCCTGCAGATGTCGTGGAGTATGCGGGGAAGAAGACACAGAAGATGGCAGATAGGGAAACATGCAAAGTATGAGGGAAGATGCATTTGGGAGAATGCAAGGCTGGTCCAAACCAGTGCTACCGATGCGGGAAGAAGGGACATATCTCTCGTGAATGCACCGAGGACCAGAAATGTTACAAGTGTGGTAAGTCTGGTCACATAGCTAGGGAGTGTGGAGAAGCCGTGGCAGTGGGGGACAGAAGAGGAGATGCGTGAAAGGATGGTTTATTAGCTGCTGAGGAGGTTGCAAGAGAATAAGTGACATGTCACAGTTGTTTTATGTTTAGTACTGTTAAGGAGTGTTTTATGTTACAGTATGAACCTATGTTTGTTTAGCAAGCTTGAATGATTTCCTTATTATGTTTATTGAACGACTTGTGACTTCTTGTGATTTTGTATGAATGACTTATGAATTATCTTGAATGCATGTTGGTTATGATAAATAGTTGTGTAGTGGTAAAGTGTCGCCTTAGGAGTTAGCGTTATTATATAAAACAAGGTTCCTCGGGAAGACGAGACGAGACTTGGTACATCGAGGGCCTCATAGACAAGCTACCTTAATAGCTAAAACACATGATCACCACTCGATGACTACAAGTCAGGAGTAAGAAGGATAACCCAGAAAGCAAAGGCGATCCAATAAAGTGTGCAAATATAAGAAGTGTTCCTCTTATGAGGAATAAGTTAGGTTTCGGGGACGAAACCTCTTTAAGAGGGGGGGGAAGACTTGAACATGCCGAAATTTCCAAAATAATAATAACTATATTATTTAATATTGGAGGGAAAGTTTACTCGGGTTAGCGGAAAACAATTAAATAGAGTAGGAGTTGGTATGGTTCGGGCTAGTGTTGGGTAATGGATATGAGTTATGGATTTGGGTTATGAAGGAAAGAGGGAAGGACCATGGGCCTAAGCCCATGTTCCATAATTATATAAACCTTAAATCACCATTAATCCTTCATTTCTCATATTCCATACACCACCAAAACACACACTTAAATCTCTCTCATCATACTCTCTCTCTCTCTCTCTAAGCTGAAACTTAGAAGAAGAAGAAGAAGAAGAAGAAGAAGGAGAATCAGTTTACGACCCAAGATAATGTTAGTATTATGTTGTATGAACTCAACCCCGTTAGATTTAGTCACGAAACGATGAGCCGACACCGTTAAACCGTTGAAGTCACGAGATCCAGTGGAATTGAGTATAAACCGAACCTAAGATGAGCATAGGGATCACCCTAGCTCAGATCTGGATCGAACGGGACGAAAAACGGTGAAAACGGTGGTGAAACGGCTGAGATCTCGTTTTTCCGGCGATGTGGAAATGTTGTACGAGGTTAAGAGAATGTCAGAGAGCATTCTGACATTCCCTGACCTAAACCTAGTTCGTTAACGGATACTTAACAAACTAGAAGGTAATTTTCTATGTGATTCGCCAAGGGGAGATTACGAAGCAGACACAATTCGTTAAGTAGTTCGTTAAGGAAGAACTAACGAATGAACCCCTAATTCGTTAAGGGTTCAGTTTGTTAAGGGTTCAGTTCGTTAAGGGACCTGTTCGTTTTAAAGGTCCAATTCGTTATGGAAAATGACGAACCAGAATAACGAACCAGCTAACGAATTAGAATAACGAATCGCATGATGTTCAGATAACGAATCAGATGATGATTGGAGGACGAATTAGTTAACGAACCAGATCACTTAAGACAACGAATTGGTTAACGATTGGGCTTAATTTGTTATAAGGAATGAGACGGTGAATTAGATAATAACTTAAAATCCTAATGGAAAATGTGATAAGGCGATTAATAGAAATAATTTTTTTCCAAGCTGACCTGGCAGCTCGACCCCAGCCAGGGGCTCTACCTCTTGGACCCTGCTAGAGGCCTCCGCCCCTAGACCCCGCTTCCAGAGGCGATGCCCCCGGACCCCCGTTCATGGAGGGTTGTAAATAGACTAGAAACGCGAGATGAGTAGTGATAGTTAATTGATGCATGTAATTATTATACAGTTAGCCGTGCCCAACTGAAGAAAGGAATAACAATTAACGGTGAACGTAACCGACTTTATGTGAGTCTCTAGCCCCATTCCTTGTTATGTTTTCGGGGCTGTGTGCATACTCGATGTGAAGTGTGAATACACTTACCTTAAGTGGTAAGTGTGTGCTATAATGTTTGATGTGATATATTTATGTATGTTATGAATGGATATCTGTTGGTGCGTGAACGATCTTCGGATATTGCACGCGTAGACAGAGAAGGTTAGTCGGTGTGCGAACGATCTTCGGATATTGCGCGTACCGTCATTCGGGAATGATCCCCAAGTGGTTATTAGTGTAAATGTTGTGATGTAACTTGATTATTATATGATTGACGTGATGATATAAAGTGTGTTGTGGACAAGTAGAAGAAGGATATGATAGAAGTGGCAAGGGTCTAGTAAGAGTGTTAGTGGCATGACGATAGTACATGGTAGGGTAAGCCTATGCGTGACTTCGTTATTAAACTGGCAAAGTGGCATAACGATATTCGTTATTAAAGTGGCATAAAGTGGCACAAGTGGCTAAGCTGTAGGGGTAATTAAGAGGCTAAGCTGTAATGGTAATTAAGTGGTTAAGAAGTAGCAGGTTAGACAGTAGATTATGTGTCTTCGGATACGTATATGATATATGTAGTAGTTGTATGATAAGTTGCTTGATTAATTAGAACTCACTCAGCGTAGCTGACCTTTAGTATGCACGCAGGTATACATGTTTATTGAGAGAGCATGAGGATGACACATGGTATGGATTGAATGGCTGGCATCTAAAGATGGAAGAGAAATGATGATTTAAAATAAGATGTTGAATATTATGTTTTAATGAAAATATCAACTGTTTTGTATTGAATGATTAAAGTTAACGTTTCCGCGAAATTTTTAATAAACTCTTATTTGTAGAACTGTGTTTATGAGTAAATCCGACGCTAAAGTGGGGCTACTGGGAACGGGGCCTTACATTAATTAACTAATTAGACTCGACTTACGACACGACTATTTATTATAAATGTTTAAAGGGTTTTTTTAATCTAATTTTAAACCAAGAAATTAAATAAACAAGTAAACTAGATAGAAGCAGTTAAAAACGAGATCGAAACCAATCAGAGAAGGAATCTGCCTAGGTATGAATCACATGTATCAACAATCATCAAGCAATGGACAAATAACATGATATGGAAACTGATTTCTAAACTTATTAATATAACAAACCCTAAAGGACCCTTGACCGAATCAAACGACATCCCAAAGAATAATTATTAGATTATTAAGCAATCAGTTATATTGACTTCCTCACAGTTATCAAATAGGGTTAACTAATAGTATCTAAAGCAAGCAATCTTACGAAACACTAAACTCTAGATAACTTGATAATAACACGACATCATGAACAAGGATCAACAAAATAAGCAAGAATATTGTCACTAAACTATCCTAGCATGCGATTGACCAAGACACATGAACAACTCCTCACCTTACAGCTATTGGAATTTAGCAGAACATTTAAAACCCTAACCAACGATTAACAAGCTTCTATGATCTAATGGGCCCATTCAATCAAAATAATCAAAACACCAAGTAATGATTAAACATAAACCCTAAATCTAAAGAACACAATCAAGAGAAAAGATCTATGTGAAGCAATAGTTAATAATCAATCAAGATAACAAATACTCATATGCATCTTGAAAACAAAATCAAGTCTTTTACTATTAATATAACGAAACCATAATCAAAACATTAGTCCAAAGCAAGAAGCAAGCGTCAAACATGTTCATCAAACCTAGGTAGACATGAAGTCTAGCCTAGCATAGTCATGAAAAATAACTACAAAAGAAAACAAAGAGAAACATCGTGAAAGATAATGAACAAGAACAATGAAAGAACGAGAGAACCCGTCTTAATCGACCCTTGAACACCCGTATGAAAGCTTGATGATCTATCTTGATTCCTAGCCTCAAAAACACCTTCAAACCCTTGGTTCTCCTCCCAAAATCGGCTGCCACACTTGTTAATTCGTTTAGGTTTACATCCATATATATATATATATATATATATATATATATATATATATATATATATATATATATATATATATATATATATATATAACGAGGTGGGCCTTAAAAAAACGCAAAATAATGCTGAACAAAACCCCTAGACGCCGCGCGACGGGCTTGTCTCCCCCGGTCGCGCGTCGCGGCTTGCCCTAGGTGGAAATTTCATTTTTTGCTTTTTTATATTATTAAATCTTGTAAAATCTTTTCCTTGAAATCCATGTAACGTTTAGAAACTTCTAGACCTTCTTTTCCTTGACTCCAAAGCCACCATCTACATGAAAACAAATCAAAACTCTAAGTGAACTAATCATGTAATCATTGACGAGCAAAAACGAACATAAAATTCGCATGAAAAGATATAAGAACTAAGTTTAACATGCAAGACACCAAACGAATCAAAACATGATAAATATGAAATACTTGACTGAAAACCTTAATTAATAAATGATAAACAAAACTCAAACTAAAACGAACTCAAAACATTAAATAAACATAACTTTACAAGGGATTCGAGATGTATAAATAGATTTATATCACCTTCAATCTCCCACATTATTATGCTTCTTATGTTCAATGTATCACTTTATGGACATTAAAAATATTTTCTACAAAAAAAACAAGGGGAAATTGGTTTCAACAAAAAACAAAAGACAATTGAGTCATTTTTCAAGAAACCTTCATAAATCATTCATGTAATATGCTATATATAAGGAATTATTAATTTATATTTTGTATGGGGTCTAAAGAAATTATCAAAAATGTATTATCTTATAATTTTAGCGAATTATTAATTTAGCACCCTATCCCCGAGTTGGGACTGACAAAAAATATTATCTTAGAGAGTTTATTAAATAATCGAGTATTAATTTATCGAGTTTCTACTGTACAAATGTTAACCTGTTTACGGATTTTAAATTTCTCAATTATTGATTTAAATATATGATGCTGATTTTAAATATTCTAATTGATTATATTGGATTTGATCATTAGTGTTCAATTGTATTAAAATTGTGTTAGTGTTAATAAATAAAAACAAATTAGTAATTTCCTTTTTCACACCTTATATGAATTACATATATAATAAATGTTGGTTAATAATATTATGTTGATTATTTTTATAACTTTCAATCATATGATTCAGTACTTCATTATACAGTAGAAACTCTATAAAATAATACACTGGTACCACCAAAATTTATTAATTAAAAGAGTTATTAATTAATCGATAAATTAATAATTATCGATTTATATATTAATTAATTTTTATTAATTTATAGTAGAAAACTTAGTTTACAAACACCTTTCATGCTTCCACTTAATTATTGTATACAATGCATGTATATCAATGAACGGCCCAATTTGAAAGAAACATTCAATCTCCCACCTTATTATGCTTCTTGTGTTCAATGTATCACTTTATGGACATTAAAAATATTTTCTATATAAATACGAGATCAAAATAGGTTAACACAAACAAATCATACACACAACATGGCTTCCCATCTTAAAGGTGTGAAAAAAACAACAATGACAAACGAGATTATTGAAAGCGGAAGAAAATGTAGTTGCACAGTTGTTGACTGATGAAGAAATTATTGAAAGCGTTATTGGAATTAATAAAGATGATATCGATGAAGAAGATGATGAAAGTTCTACAATGGAGCCCCCTTCGCGAAACGAGCTATTAAAGCAGCAATCACATTGACCAATTTCTTGTTGAGCTATGAGAAAACAACACCAGAAGTTCTTACCATGTTAAGGAAAATTAGAGATGAGATTCAAGAGGAAATTGATTTCAACAAAAAACAAAAGATAATTGAGTCATATTTCAAGAAACCTTCATAAATCATTCATGTAATATGCTATATATAAGGAATTATTAATTTATATTTTATATGGGGTCTAAAGAAATTATCAAAAATGTATTATCTTATAATTTTAGCGAATTATTAATTTAGCACCCTATCCCCGAGTCGGGACCGGCAAAAAATATTATCTTAGAGAGTTTATTAAATAATCGAGTTTCTACTGTATAAAAATTTATTGTAATTTTATATATTATATCGTCCGTTTTTGTATTCTTTGTTTGGTTTAAAAGTGTTATTGTTCCTAAATGAATTTTTTTTTCTTTTGAATTTTTCACCTCTAGAAAGAAGATCTTAATTTTTGAATTAGTAATTTATATTTCTACATTAATAAGTTTAATTCCGTATATAAATATAGTCTAGATTTAAATATAGTATAGATTTAATTTATGAACATTACATTTTATTAATTGAAATTTTAAAAATTAATTAATCCTAATTCCCTAATTTTCGTCCTTATTTTAAGTTAATTGAGTTTTCCTAATATTTTGTTTCTAACTACAATAGGAAATTCGTGTCTAAATACCAAACAGTCATACGGTAATTCTTACACTAACAAATTCCTAACCATTTTAATCTCTCTCTCCCTCTCTCGGCTTATTCCTCAACCATCTCCTATATTGTAACATCCCGAAATTTCTAAAAATAATATTAATTATATTAATTATTATTGGTGAGAACGTTTATTCGGTTTAGCGGAGAAAAAATAAATAAGTAGGAGTTAGTATGGGTCGGGAGTGTTGGGTAATGGATATGGGTTATGGACTTGGATAAATAAGGAAGGAAGATAGACCATGGGCTCAAGCCCATGATCCATAATATTTAAGCCTTAAATCACCCTTTAATCCTTTCATTTCACATATTCCATACACCACTCAAAACACACACTTAGCTCTCACTCTTCCTACTTTCTCTCTCTAGCCGAAATAGAAGAAGAAACCAAGCATCAACCCGAGGTAATGATAGTATGATATTGTAGAGATCCAAACCCGTGAAATTTAGTCACGAAACAACGAGCCGACACCGTTACCTCGTTGAAGTCACGAGATCCGGGTGGAATCGGGTTTAAACCGAGCCTAAGATGAGCTTAGGGATCACCCTAGCTCAGATCTGGATCGAACGGGACGAAAACGGTGAAAACGGTGGTGAAACAAGCGAGATCTCGCTTTTCCAGCGAGATCTCGTTATTCAGGTGATGGCGGCGCCGGAGTTGTGGGTACAAGGATGTTAGAGAATGTTCTGACACTCTGACCTAACCCTAATTCGCTATGTGGAATTAACGAATTAAAGCTAATTCGTTAACAGAGGAATGGCGAACTAGATCTGATTCGCTAAGGAATTTATAACGAATTAAACCCAATCCGTTAAGAAGTTCGTTAAGGGAGAGCTGAAGAATGAATCCCCAGTTCGTTAACGTTTAATTCGCTATAGAATGGCCATTTCGTGAAGAGGACCAGTTCGTTAAGGTCCAATTCGTTATAGGGTTCAATTCGGTATGAAGGTCGATTCGTTATAAAGTAAAGAACTAGCCAATTCGTCATGGGAGACTGAAGTAACGAATGAACCCCCAGTTCGTTAAGGACTGGATAACGAACTAGAATTTTGGCAGAATTACAGAATGGTCCCTGGACTTGGGATAGAATGATATAACTACATAGTAGCCCTTAGACTTTGATAATTAATGAAAGACACCTTTAAAGGTTAACGTGTAACAATTAACTAACCGGTAAACATTCAATGAAGTAAAACCAGCTTAGACGCGCAAGGCTAATTAAGTAGCAATGAGATTGACTAGAGTGGTACTTAATATTGTAATTATTAAACAGTTAGACGTGCACAGCTCGAGAAGGAATAAACAATAGCAGAATAAGTAACCGAGTTTAGGTGAGTTTCTAGCCCCATTTCCTTGTTATGTTTTCGGGGCTGTGTGCATACTCGATGTGAAGTGTGAATACACTTAGCTTAAGTGGTAAGTGTATGCAATAGATGATATACAAGGTAGCAATTATATAATGCTTGTCGGTGCGTGAACGATCTTCGGATATTGCACGTATCGTCAAGGATAGTGATTGTCAAGTGGTTATTAGCGTGTATGTTTCTATGATGTGACTTGCTTATTATGTAAATAATGAACTGATACGAAGTGAGTTATAGACAAGTATAAGCAGGGTGAGATAGAAGCGGATAGGGGTCTAGTAAGAGCGTTAAAGTGGCATAACGTTATTCGTTATTAAAGTGGCAAAGTGGCATAACATAATTCGTTATTAAAGTGGCATAAGGTGATTCGTTATTAAAGTGGCATAAAGTGGCATAAGTGGCTAAGCTGTAGGAGTAATTAAGTGGCTAAGTTGTAGGGGTAATTAAGTGGTTAAGCAGTAATAGGTTAAATAGTGGACTATGTGCCTTCGGACACGTATATAAATGCTTGTAGTGGTTGTATGATAAGTTTCTTGATATACTAGAACTCACTCAGCGTAGCTGACTTTTAGTATGCACGCAGGTGATCAGACTAAAGAGCTAGTATGGGGATGACACATGGCATGGATTGAACGGCTGGCATCTGAAGACGGAAGAAATGATGTTTTAAATATGAAGTTGTATATTATGTTTTAAAGAAAAGATCACATGTTTTGTAACGAATGCTTTAAGTTAACGTTTCCGCGAAAGTTATAATTAACTCTGATTGTAAGAACTGTGTTTATGAGTAAATTCGACGCTAAAGTAGGGCTACCAGGTTCAGGGCCTTACATGTATTCCGGTAATGGCCAATTTTGTTATACGTTTTTCTGGTAAGGTTCTATTGTTTCCGGTAAGATTTCCGGTAATGTTTTATATTTATTTTAATTGCTATATAATTTTTTTATAATCTCTTTATGTTGTAAATCAAAATCCAAGATTGAATTAATATATTGAAGTTATTACGGTTTTCCGATAACGTTTTCCGGAAAGGTTTATATTTATTTTAATTTTTATATTACTTTATTATAATATCTTTAGATTCTATATCAAAATCCAAGATTAAACTGATAATTTTCCGTTTTTGTTTGTATTTATATTAATATTTATATGATTTTTTCTTATAACTTTTTTAGGTTATATATCAAAATCGAAGATTTAATGGAGATCTTCACTATTTCGTTTTTCTGGTAACGCGATTCAAATTTTCCGGTTGTAAGTTATAACATCAATTTTACATTTTTTCACATGATTCAAATTTTGCATAATTTGTAATATATTTATTATGTGATATTAATATTAATATTTAATTTTATCATTTCAGGTTATTGTCCCCAACTTGGTATAGTTAATTTCATGGATTGAGAATTGTTTGATAAGATGTCTTTTATTTTTTTTTAATATTGATTTATATTTATGTTAGTATTCATGTAATTATTTATTTTTAACAATTTACATAATTTAATTGATTATTTTATATTCCCGAAATGAAATTTAGTTGATTATTCTATAATATATTAAATTATCTATAGTAAGATAATCAATCTTATATTGTTGTTGGTCAAAGTCCAATTATATTGAATAGGTTAAATAACATTTACATATTTGATTATATTGAATAGGTTTAAATAACAACAATTTGAATAAATTAAGGATTTGAGTCAATTTGACCATTTATATTGAATAGGTTTAAATAAAATTTACATATTTAAACATAATTCTTATTCCTAATTTGACTAATTTTTTCAACCCTTTTTATTTTTTTGAATACCATCCATAAATATTAACTCATTTCATAATTATTCAACATTCATCCATTAAAAAAATATTAGTTTCTTCTAAATATTTCAAGTTATTGTGAATTTAATATCAATTTCAACTGAATTCCTTAAGTGAATAATAAAAATTATTAATTTTAACCATTTTGAAATTCGAATTCTAACCACTTACAAAAATAGGTTATATAGTTAATAATCCGGTGATCACGTACATTATAGAATCTTTAATACATTTTACCAATTTAATATGTCTTTATTATAATTTTTTAATTACCGTGTTTTAAATACGGTAACCGATAAATTATTATTGTTAATTAATTAATGTATTTACGTTTTTATAAAGATTCTTTTAATACGTGTTTTAGTTAGGTTAGGTGATATAATGTTTTAAACACGATTAATTACAATATAATTAAAATTGATATGTTTAAATCTACACCATATTTCATTCAAGCTAGAGCATAAAATTAGTAATGTACAAGAATAAGTTAGTAATTGATATTTATTACCATTAATATAATTAATCATATCAATTAAACGAATTTTGTTAACTGGTATGAATTGTCGATTCCCATACATCTAAAATTAGACACAGTTAACAATAACATAAATAATTAAGCCTAGAATATAACTTTGTTTAACTTTATAAAAAAATAATGTATACTAATTAAGCCTATATATTAAAATACGTTTTACTAGAGACGGGATATGAAATTGAAAATTTTAATTGAGTCAACTAATTAAAAATAAATGTATAAACTAACTTCAAAGGATCTTTATTATACGGGATATGATACAATTAATTAAGCCTATGTATATACTATATTTCTTTATTAAAATGATGTTTACTAAAGAAGGGATAATTTACTTTATGATAAATCATTTAATAGTTTTCTTAATTTACTTTATGATAGTCATTTATCAAAATTAATTACTTTTTACAATAAAAATGCTGAGACTAACTTTTCTAATATCATTAAATATCCCAAAATTCAAAATCATTTAAATAACCAGATTAAAATCACATTCAATTACCAAAACACATATCATTCAATTTACCATAATTATGCAAAATCATCAGTTTATGGATTAATTATAATTAAAATCTTTAATTATTCTCTATATAAATGGCAAAATGTGTTGACTTTTTTTATTTTTAAGAAATTAAGAGATTCAGTTTCACAACATTTGGTACAAAGCTTAATAACATATTTTCATATTTAATTTATTTATTATATTTACTTAAATTTATATCATTGACTTTTGTAGGAATTATTAAAAGCTTTTTTGAGGCAGTTTTATGGTGATGACGCCCCAGTGGAGGTATAATGATTAGGAAGAATAATACTATTATACAATAGTAAGCTTCAATTACTACTAAATATTTAAGAACCAATAAAATTATTTTATTCACCTTTTGTATGTATTAAAAAATGAATACATTATTAGTATCTTACTAATGGAAGATAAGATATCAAAAGGCTATATAAACTATCTTCTCATGCTCAATCTCTAATCGGGTGTTAGGTAAAAACCTCAATTTATTTGGTGTTTGTTGTATAAGGTTTTTTACTTTATTTATCGAAAGGTTTATAACCGATTTTCTTTTATTATAATTACATATCAGGAGCTTGACAGTGGAATTTGACTACAAGGTAATTTCTTACTTTATATTCATCAACTAGGTTAGCTACCCGTGTAGCACACGGGTTAAAATAAGTAATTTGTTTTAAATAATAACATAATTTGAAATACAAAAAAAATGTATCACATATATAAAGATATATTATACGGGTAAAAAAATTACACATTACACAATTTGGAAATAAAAAGTTGTTAGAAAATTCATAAATCATAAATTATTACTTTGTTATTTTCTAATATCAAAACTTAGTTGTAAATGACTACTTTTTTAAACCAACTCGTGGACCAAAACTCATTCTAATCTTAAACTGTTTTGACATGAAGAATATTTTATACTTTAATCGGTTAAAGAAACCCATCCGTTTCGTATTGGTTACTTATAAAAATCTAATATTAATAACTGATGCAAAATGTTTTATATTAAACAAATTAACATATTTATAATGGTATTAATTATTTTAAATTAGGATGGAATTATTAAAAATTAAAAATGAAATATTAAAAAAAGAAATGCACTTAATATGAGAGAGGAGGGAAAATTTGTAAGGATCAACATAGCGATGACATGTGACGTTAAGAAAACTTTATTTATTAAATAGTATAGATTGCGTAGTTAATTTAATTTTGACCTTTAAATTGATTAATTGCTAATTAGTTATTTAATATTTCTTCCATGATGGTTTAGCTACAACACTGTCCATTTTTTGGAATTCCAAAACAACATTAAGGTGCTTACAAATTGCATATATATATATTTATACTGAGGGTCAAATATCTTATTTACCTTATCATTACTATACAATTTAATATTTTCATTATTAAATTTGAAACTTTTTTTACATTATAATAGTTACTAACTCCTCCTAAGATAATACTGTTGTGGTTGATTTCATTTCGCAAAATAAGATGGAAAGAAGTTAATAGCCAAGTGCATGACTTTTCGGGAGGAAAATAAATAGATTGGTTGCATATGAACAAAATTTGTTGTGTAATTTGATTTTTTATTATCAATATTCGTATGTTGTAGATACTTGTCTTCATGGATATAAAGATTATTAATACTATTTAATAAATAAAACCAATATTTTAAGATTTATACATACTGTTAGGCTCAATGAGAACTACTAAATATTTAAGAACCACTAAAAATTATTTTATTCATCTTTTATATGTATTAAAAAATTAATACATTATTAGTATCTTACTAATGGAAAATAAAATACGTCACTATATCGAATGGTTGCCACATCCGGACTGTTATTAGCAGCCATATGGATATGTAGTTAGGCATGTCAAATTGTGCAGGTTCATGTCATGATTTAGAACATGTTTGAGCTAATATGGGTTATTAACATCTTGAGTTCAAGTCACAACAAGTTCAAGTCAATATTAGAGTGTATACAATTTATGGCTCTATGAATCGCTAAACAAGTTATATAAGCTAATTGATATTTGTAAATAGGATTTATGTCATAAATAATATAAGTATATATAAAATATGTGGGCATTTAATCAAATTGAAACTTTGAGGACTCTACTTTAAATATAAAATAGAAAAGAAAATAAAAAGAAGGCAAAAGACAGGTAGAAGGATACACACTACTTAATTTCAGTAAATATGATAAAATGAAAAAAAGATAATGCGGGAGCAGTCGGTGTTAAAAATAAATTGACAGCTAACTTAATTTTTAACTCCTAATTTTAAATGCAAAGTATTGAACATAGGATTTGTGTTTCAACAAAATTAACAACAATATGGTTTGGTTAGTTGTCAACTTGGAATTCTTTAAGCTTTTGTCTCGTCCTATGCCAGAGGTTCGATTCCCAATGTAAGCAAGAATTTTTATTTAGTTAAAAATGGTTTTGCCGGTTCACCCGCCGGGTCACCGGTTCCGGTCGGACCGCAAACCGTCAAACCCGCCCGGGTTCTTAGAAAACGGGTCAAATACCCTGACCCGACCTGGTATAGGTACCGGGTCCCGGCCGGGCCGGGTCGGGTTTCAAAACACTGCTTTAAAGTTTAAATAACTAGAAGATACAATATGTTAGTGGGTGCAAGTATTCCTAAGCAACTAATATCAATTTGAACATGGAATAATTAATCTCTTGCTAATTTTATGCAAAGTAAACAAAATTACAAATTACACATGTTACAAAGAATATAGCCATAAGAGATAAGGGAGAAGTTGGTGGTAGATTAAGACCATTTAATCCCGATTGTTTAACGACTTTAAGTATTGGTTAGAGTATAGTGTAAAGATGGATAAAGTATTTTGTTTGTTTTGTTACTTGTTCGATAAAAAATGGTCAAAAGATGCATTTGTAACCTATAGATATCATGGTTGGAACAAAAAAGCGAGATTGGTTGCTCATGTACGTAGGAGAATAGTTATAACACTTAAATCTGAGTATAGGGCCTCGCGTTCACCCGACCCAAACTATGACTGACCCGAAATTTTGATCACTAGAAAATGGGATCCCATTAAGCAAAAATCTGAATTCACCACTTGATATATATATATATACACACACACTAGTAGGTACCCGCGCGATGGGCGGCTACGACAATTTAGCAACGCAATACTTGTCTATTACTTTTCTTTTTCATAATGTTTGTGAGTAGAATTAATTCTTTTGGCCGGAAACCTGTTACCAACCCACCAATTTTGCCACTTACGGTCTCATAACCAGCTACAAATATATGAGCCATAAGAGCATTCCCAACTCATCCCCTAAAATTATGTGAAGAGAGTTTGCAAATTATAGGATGAGATTTTGATTAGTTGTGAATGTAAAGTATAGAGTGAAGAGAGAAAATGTTAGTGATTTTTTGTATAAATGGGGAAACTTTGTTTGCCCCTATTTATTTTTTAATATATATTGAATTAGTTGTGACTTGTGAGTAAGCATAGAGAAAAATGTAATGATAAATGTATAAAAATTATTATTTAATTAAACTGTAGAGAGTAATATAATATGTTTAAGTGTAATTATAGAGATCATGATGAGGGCCGATTGAGAATTGATAAAATAAATAATGTTTTGTTTTCAAAAATTAATAAAATAAAAATAATATTTCATCTAATTTAATAATGTTTTACGCTATTGTTGTTTTTTACTCAAAAGAATGTAATTAACTAATGAGCAATGACAAATACGAAATATGACTTAACAAAACAAAAATGCATCATTCTATTCAACGCATTATGCAGTCCAGAACATACCATAGGTTTAATTAGTATGTTGAAAGTGTCTCATTGCAATGAAGTTGGTGTCCTATGCTTAATGTATGAACCATGAATTCTATTGCAAAATGTCGGTAAAAATGTTGCATACCTCAAAATTGTTTATTAATTGTTGATCTTTTTGAACATTTGAATATGCTATAGTGGTTTTATATTGTATAATATGTATTTTCAAGTATACGTCACAAAATTTTGAAAGTAACTGCATAATGTATCTTTGTTGTCCCATACTTGCAAAAATAATCTTTTTTCACTTTTGTTGACCTGCACCCAAAAATGGATATTCAATAAAATTAATCTGTTAATAAATATTTCAACAATTATCACGTCCAAATTTCAGATCTATCTTTTGCTAGTGAACCCAAACCAAATTGATAATAATTTTAAAACAGCCCATTTTGGCCCGAACTCATGTTGTGTCAAACCCACTGGGCCGAGCCATTTTTAAGAAAAGGTCATCTGGTTTGGATCATAACGGGCAATTTTTTTAAGAAAAAGGTCAATATTGGCTCAACAAGCCATATGGATTAAAAAGGTCAATTAATTTGGGTCAAAACGCGTTTGGACCAAAATAAACACGGTTCGAAACAAGCTGCATGATTAAATTATATTACGAGACCACTAATATATAAACGACTAATATGAAGTAAGACATTATAAACAAATTTAATAACCTATAAAGCAACAACGCGCTATTCAGTCTTTATATTACATCAGGGGCATCATGCATTATGCAAGCTTTTAAAAACCAAGCTGATGAATAAAGTAAAGAAATGTCTAAAGTATTTAGATATGGTAAAAGAAACATGAAACATAAGTAAATTACAAACATTTATTTGGTAAGAAAAGATTAACTTTACAAATTTCATCGTTTTTTGACTGGGAACTTGTGTTGACCTTTAATCAAGCGGAAAGTCATATAGCCATTGTACATGTTATTGATTATTGTCACTAAACACCAATAAAGATTCCAGGTTGTTATCCACATCAGATAGTGAGACCGTGTGTTAAGTCTGCATAAACATTCAAACGGGTCAGTCTGGAATAATCGGATCACGGTTTATGGGTCAAGGGTCAAGTGAAGTCATACCTTTCAAGATTATACTTTCAATTTGTAAGAGTTCTAAGAGGTCTTCTATAGTTACTTGTTCCACTTTAGAATGGCACAAAGCCACGGACGCATAGAAAAATATGTCTTCTAAAAAGTAAAATCAATTAGCACTAGAGAATCCCTACTTTTAAAAGTAAAAAAGAAAAACTCTTTTTATATCTATCCATATGTGAATCTCAAAACTCTGATCCTTTACAGCATCATTGCAATCACCTGAATCCAGCCTCTTTGACATGTTAATTGAAGAGCTTTCAAATTAGTTCCTCATCAACATAACCCTATACTCATGTTCGTAATGTATACCTAAACAACACACCATTGAAGTTAAAAAATGATAAGCATACAACAGAATTTGAAAGAGAATAATTATGAGAGAGTATAGGAAGATTAGGAAAGAGCATTGTTAGTGCACGGTTTTGCGTCTAGAGTCTTTGTATTTATCGTTAATGTTTTATTTATTAATTAATGTAATATTTAATGTTTATTATTAACTAGTTCGTTAAGGTTAAGTCTAGTTCGCTAGGGATGTTAGCGAACTAAGACATTATAATGTATTCCCTCCTGATTCGTTAGGGGATGTTAACGAATCAGGGGGTGGTTCGTTATGTTAATTTATGTAACGAAGGGGAAGCTGGTTCGCTAGGGGATGTTAGCGAACCAGGTCACCTTCTATATATAGTGAACTACTGTTCACTTTATTTAAGTTTTGAAAGAGTTGAGAAAAAGAGTTTTTGAGTAATTGCTCTCTCTCAAGCTTCACCTTAACATTATTCATCTAATATATTGATAATATATATACACATACATAACATTAAATCAAGGTTAATTATGAGCTAGATCCTTAGGTGTTCTAATCGGATACTCACAGATCTGAGATCTGTTATTGTTATCGATTGTTAATCCGGGAATCAACAAGTGGTATCAGAGCTGTTGGTGCTCATTACACTTGATTTGGTGTTTTAATTGTTATTGTTATTAAGTTTTTCGGTTTTTGTTTGGTTTTGAATCAATTTGATTTGAATTGATTGAATTATGGATAATTTGGATTGAATTGTGTTGGTTAAGGTATTGGATATGTGTGGATTAAAGGAATTGAGGTGTGGATTGGATTTGTGTGTTTTGGATTTGGATTCGGTTTAAGTCCGAAACAGGGGTATGTTTTTTGGTCAAATTGATTTGGTTTAAGGTGTTAATCGGATACGAGATTATGTGCATTGGATTCGGATTTGGTTTACGAGGATTTTGGTAGGTTATTTGTGCATTTTGGTTGAGTAACGAGGTTGTATTACGAATTTGTTATTGTTGGGTATCTGGGTTTAATCTTCAAAATTTCTGGAAAAATTGTTTGAAGATTTGAAGATTTGAAGATGAATGTAATTCATTATCTTCTTTCTGGTGGTTCGTTATCAACTATGTTACTTCGCTACCTAGTTCGTTAATCAATTCGTGTGAGCTATTGGTTCGTGTTATCTAGTTCGTTAACTAGATTAACCGATTCGTGTGACACGTGTTCTTCCTGGGATTTGTGTCATAACAACCTTTGCCACGTGGCATAAGGTGTCAGAGTTTGTTACAAATGGTTGTAACAACCTGATTCGCTATAGTGTGATTTGCTAATCAACTGTAGCTGATTCGTTATATTAATTCGCTAAGCATTTCTTAGTGATTCGTTACTGATTATCATCTGATTCGCTAAACTAATCCTTTGTGATTCGTTTGGTCAATTCGTTAATTTGACTTGTGATTCGTTACGTTGACTTGTGATTCACTAAGTTGACTTTTGATTCGCTTAAACACTCACCTCATTCGTTAAGGTACTTCGTTGCTGATCAGTCTTAACTTCGTTAAGGGTTGATTCGTTAAACATTGTTCACAATTCGCTATAACTGTTCACTGATTCGTTAAGCTATTTCACTATTTGATTCGTTACACTTAGATTTTTCAAAAATGGCTGGTATGCATGCATTAGCGTCTCAAAACATGTTGATGCAACAGATGTTGCAACTTGATACCGAGATAGGTTCACATTCTAAATGTACACGTTTGATGAAGTTCAGTGACTTTGCCAAGTGGTAACCTCGGTTTCGTGCACATTTGGGTTCTGTTCATCCTGACTACTCATATTGTCTAGATGAAGTTTATGTGGCACCAATGATTGGTGATGATACTATTGGGTATACTCCTAAAGCCGTTTCTCAATACTCACAAGAAGAGAAGAAAGCTTTAGAAATCGAGATAAAAGCCTATTCTACTTTGACTATGGCATTACCAGAAAATATCTTTCATCAAGTTGGTAGTATCAAGAGATGTGCGTCTTTATTTCAACATCTGCGGATGAGAAGCATGGGAAACACAGCTGAGAGTAAGAAAGTGATGCTCAAGTTTCAGTTTCGAAACTTTAATCTATAGAAGGGAGAAACAGTTGAAGAGATGACTACAAGATTTAGTCATTTAATTGTAGAAATGGACAAAATGACAATAGAAATTTCTGAAAGGGATAAAATTGACACTATTAAAAGTGTGCTTCCAAGTTCCTACTCAACATTTCTAATGGTTTTGAAAGATAATGACTATTTTTTGAATGAAGACTTGACGGCACTTGAATTTCTACAAAAGATCGAAGCTAGAGAATATGATCTTAAGTGTCAAAAATCCTCCAAAGAAAATCAAGATCCAGCTTTCTATGGTGGAAGTATGCCTCTTAGTTCAACGATCTCTCCAATCACTGCTTTTCTTACTCAAGCTGCAAGTGAAAAAGAATCAACTATGTTTAATGATCCAAAAGTTTGTTTCTACTCTGCTGGTAATTCGGGTGGTTCTGGAAGTTCAACTAATACCAATCCATTTGCTACACCACCTAGTGTTAATATGAAGGAAGCTGAGCAAAACTTTGCTTTTCTGACGGCTTTTATGTCTTCATATGAAAACTTAATGAATAGTAAGATTGCCACAAGTGATTTAACAGATGAGGACTATGATCAGATAGATCCATATGATCTAGAAATCATGGATTTAAAATGGAACATGGCTATGATCGTTCGTAAAGTTAAAAGATTCATGCAGAGAACTGGAAAAGATCTTCCAGCTTTAAACAAGAAGTTGGGTTTTGACAAATTAAAAGTAAAGTGTTATAATTGTCAAGAATTTGGGCATTTCGCGAAGGAATGTGACAAACCAAGGAAAGAATACACTGGAACTCGTGGTCAAAGTCAAAATGCTTCTACCCCACGAGGAAGTGATGCTGAAAAGAAACCATCTTCTTCTACAACACAAGCAATGTTAGCAGATGGAACTGATTGGTCACAACGGTTACTATGCAATGATGTTCAAGCAAATTTGGCTATGTTTGGGTTACATAAAGATTGTCAAGATGCTACTGGTAGTGAGATGTCTTCCGATAATGATTCTGGATCTGATTCTGACGACTCTTGCGACAAGTCTTCTGAATCAATGTTTGCTTGCATGGCCAAGATCAATGAGGTTAGTAACTCTATTTCTGCTACTTCATTTGTTAAAGCATCATGTGTTGACTGTGAATCTAACAAATCTAAGTTAGAAGCATTGAAAAATCAAAATGATAATCTTATAAGAGAAATTGCTTCTCTTAAGGATACTTATCGACAATCTCTTGAATCTCAAAGGAGATCTCGAGAAAAGATTGAAGCATTGTCGACAAGTAACCACGATCTCAAAGCCGAGTTATCTGTGAAAATGACCATTAATGACCAAAAGTTTCAGGAAATTTTGAAACATCGTTCTAAGATAACTGAGCTTGAGAATAAGGTTCTTGAGTTGAAAAACAAATTGGGGAAATTTAAGAATTCATCTTTTCTGTTGAATGAAATTATTGAAGTATCTGGAGAACAAAAAGATTCCAAGAAAGGTATTGGTTTTGTTGAAATTCCACCACCTTTTTATAATGATTATAAAATTAATCCTTTTGCAAGAAAAGAAGAGGATTTGATTCAAAAAGATTCTGTGATTTCTGAAAAACCTAAATTGATTAAACCTGAAGTTGTCAAACCCCAAGTTGCTCCTCAAAAACCTCATGAGGAAAGTAAAAAGGTCTTTGTTGAAAATGTTGACAAAGTGATTATTGAGGATGTGTTTGAACCTAAGATTATACACAAGAATAAGAACATTCCTAGTTCTAATCATATTCTTTGCGAACCTCAAGAGTTTGAGGAAGCTGTGTATGGTTCATTCAAGTCTCAAGTGAATAAGGAAGAAACTGTGAAAACCAAACCAGTGAGGGCAAAGAAGTCAGTTAAACCAAAGATTTCTGACGAGGACTTAATGCGTTTCATTAATCTTCCGAGTTATAAGTCTTCATCGGCTAGAGTTTTTAAGTTAAAGGGAATGGATACGATGTTCACTGAAAAAGATATTCCAATAAGTATTATCAAACCTGAACTTATTGAGAGTGTTTTTGTCAATGAAACTTCAAAAATTCAAGAACTTGAACGTGTGTATGCTCAAACAAAAACGTCAGTTCAATCTGACCCATTAACTAAGGCAAAACAACTTTTAAAACAAGCTAAGAAAATTAACTTTGTGAAGTCAACTGGGACAGATACACTAAAAAGTTTTTCAAACTGTTCTAATTTAGATTTTTATTTAAAGAAGAAATCTGAATTATCTAATGAGTTTGCTAAGAGCATGACTAAAAATGTGAGTCATCTTCAACTGTCTGCATCATTTATTCCAATTACTTCTCAACATTATCATGTAGACATGCGAAGTTGTTTTCTTTGTGGTCAACAAGGTCATGTTGTGAGGAATTGTAGTCAGCAGAACTATCAGAATCTTCATCCTTTTATCAAGGACAAATCTAAGCCAATTACATTGGTCAAGGAGATTTTGAAACGACCTGTGTCGTATGCTGATGATACTCATATTTTGTTCTCTAATGTGAATCCTCGGAAGGTTCTTCATGTCAATAAGACACACGGTCAAGTGAAACCAAAATTCGTTCCAACTGAACCCATATGTCAAAACAAGAATTCAAACATTGTTAAGGCAGCTTACTTAAGACGAAAGTCTAGAAAGCCGGTAACTTATTCACAAGTGGTTGAACAACAATTGAAATATGTTAAAGTTAATGATCAAAGAGAAAACCAAAAGGTGCCCAAGACTGAGGCCTGGGCTGCCTTTTTGAACTAATCACTTTTGTTTGTGTGTAGGGTTCATCCAAGACCATTTCTGGTGAAAACTGGATCATGGATAGCGGATGTTCTCGTCATATCACTGGAAATCTCAACCTCTTATCAAATGTGAGAAATATTCAAGGGGGTTATGTAGAATTTGCAGGGAATTCTGGGGGCATGATCACACAAGAGGGTGAAGTTTCAAATGGTCACATTACGTTTGAGAAAGTGAATTATTGCGACAAAGTTGATCATAACTTATTGAGTGTATCGCAGATTTGTGATAAAAAGTACACTACGATATTTACTAAAAAAGAATGTCTTATCTTGAAACCGGGTTATGTTATTCCCGAGGACATAGTTGTCATGCGATCACCACGATCAAATGATATTTATGTCTTATATATGAGTTCTAAAGTATCCACATCGATCGAAACATGTTTTGTCTCGAAAGCAACCGAGAAAGACTCGATTCTATGGCATCGTAGAATGGGTCACATACATGTCAGAAAGATGAATTATTTAATGGCAAATGACTTAGTTGAGGGTGTCTCGTTAAAGAATTTTAAGTTATCCGATCACTGAATTATTTAATGCCAATCGTGCCTGATAACCATTTTTTCTTGATGCAACAAGATACGGACCGTCGTACCCTTTTACTATTACTCATTTATTATAAACACACAGTTAACGATTTGCCACTTACCCGGTAAAGTCCATAATCTTTTCATAATCCATGGGCCTGATCATTTGAGCAACACCCACAAACTGCATGTTTCCTAAAAACACAATCAAAATTAAATAAAATTAACAAAAACAAGTAAATACACAAGCACGAACCTGTTTCACCTTTAAGTGGGCAGATTTTTTTTATTTGCTCTTTTTTAACACATAAAAGCTTCTTATTATCTTAATGCATCCATTAGGAATGATTTACTCTGTCATTATATGTGTTTAAAAAAAATACAAAACCTCGAGCCTAGCTTAGCTTAGGCCCATTTAAGTTTTCCTTAAAATATATAAAAAAAAATAAAATAAAACTGTATATAATGTAATTAATAATAAAAAATTAAAGAATAACAAACAAATTAGCCCGAGCTTGATTAAAACAACTCATGAACCATGCTCGAGCTTCAGAAAAAGAGCTCGAGCTCTACTTCTTTTAAGTCAAAATGAGCGGAGCTTGAGAAGCTCAGCTCGTTTACACCCCTAAACATGCACACGTCCCAATTTGACCCAACACATGCAAAACTGAAACCGAACCTATACTTTGGTCCTTACTCCTTATGAAAGACATAGGACTTTCGGATCGGTTTTCATGCTCACGCTAATTCTCATGTAGTTTACACATTTTATACCCTTTAACATCAATATTTCTAAAAGTATCCCACAATTTCAAAGCGTTGAATGCAATAAGTTTGACTAATAAAGTAATCAAACTTACTGTTAACTGACGAAATGAAGACCCTTTCTTGAACCAACATGGATATCTCCTTGTAAACCTAGTATTATATCATTCGTTAACTTGTCAATTTTGGGATCCTCACTATAACTGTCATAGCACCGACCCCATCTTGGATCTTTATATCTGTTTAGCAAAAAAATAAAATTAAGTAAAGAGATTGCATCGTTTTCACATTAGCATTAAAACCATGTAGTAAATTTTATTCAAATTACCGTAATTCAACTTACCTCAAGTACACTCACTGAATATGTCTTAATAGTTGCATCTCGTTTAGCAAATCTACGTGCATCTTCCGTAATTTTTTGCTCTTGCTAAACACTCATTAGCGCCTACATCAAATACACATTTAAATTATATCATATTCAATGTTGTAGACATAAAAAAGTTATAGTTACTTAAATGTTTAAATGTAAATATAAAAAGCGCAACAAAAGAGCATAAATACTAAAACCTCATGCATTGCTTCTATTTATTATGTTATTTCTTGTCTGAAAAAAGTTGTTGCAACTCCGATAGGTCTTACCCGAACCCATAACCCGCCCATTTCCAATTGATGTTAAAGGGAAAATCATTGACCCCACTCATTTCAACATGTGCAAAAGATGCTCTTTTGACCCTAATACGTTTGACTTGTTTGTTGCACGTATTGAACTTGAAGACCTTAACTATGAGCTTCATAATAATGTTAAATTGAGAATTATTTCTGACAGCATTGAAACTTTTTCCATATTTGAAACAAGATCTTGTAGCTTCCTCACTATGTAGGTTATTCGTACCTGAATATGTCCAAGAAGTAGTTACTTATCCACAAAGTCAACTCGTCAACTAAAACGTAAAACTATTTTTGCAAGTCAACCATGCCCGTTTTGACTCGTACAAAAAATCACTCATTTTGACACAAACCCATTTTCACCCACCCCACAAACTACTTGTTTGGACACAAACCTATTTTCACCCACCCCACAAACTACTCGTTTGGACACATACCCATTTTCATCCACACCACAAACAACTCGTTTGGACACAAACCCATTTTGACTCGTACAAGGAGTTATAAATGGTAAATATTGTGATAGTTAGAGTGGAATATTACATAAGAACTTATAGAAAATAAAAATCAGCTATCAGACTTTGTATCATCATACCTTTTAAAGAAATTCATGATTCAAGCACACACCAATGACCAAAGATAAGGTGAACCAGCCTACAGTGAAAGTAGGTTCTATGAACATCAGATTAATCCCAAATTGATTACTAAAAAAACAGATAAACCTAGTCTTATACGTTGCCTCATGTATACTTATTTCGTATTATATTGTTATACAGCACATGTCCAAAATTATCAAATTTACTTATGTTCAGATATACAAATTGTTTTATTTTTTCATAAACAATATTTTCAATTTTATACACAACATGGCTAATAAACACAAAACTCACATATTAACAGCTAAAATTTTAAACTCATGAACACTAATAAACACAAAACTTATAGATTAACAGCTATTTTACCAAAATATGTAGACATTAAAGTGAAAGATCATTTCATTATGTCCAGATACATAACTAAGCTAACAACAAAATCTATTTCATTGACTTTTTAACGAGCGTGGTATCACTTAGAGGCATCGCAAACACATCTACAACACGAACAGTGTACTCATCCACAAGTTCCCCAAGCATCAATCCCATATATTCCATATGAACTACAGGTAGCCCTACATATCATAACCGGAACATCATCAACCCTAATGCCACACATAAACTACAAATTCACTCATGTATTAGCTCTCTAGTAACATAAAACAATCCAATCGCTACAAATAGAGTAAAAAAAACCTATACAAATGCAATTTACCGTGTCTAATAGATTTTCTGCAAGGCAGTGGCTAGGGAGTAGCTGTAGACGCCGTCGTGCAGAAGGGTATCTGTTACAAGTTACAACAGCAACATAACCCAAGAACTGGACACGAAAAATACTCATAACAAGATAATTAATCAACTTACAACATCCAGGAAGGTGATTTAGCCTCCACCTCCGGTCGAAATTTCTTACCGGTGACATAGACAACAAACCCCCCATCATCTCCCTTACGATTCTACCTCCTCTTCTACCGAATTGGAGAGAGACGATAATGAAAGAACCTGGAATCTTTTCATATCTTCAGACCAGGCATCTGCTTCTTGATTTAGACGAGAGAGAGAGATGTTTTGTTAGGTTTGAATTTCAAACCCGCTCGTGTGATGCTTTTAAGTTATTTTGAATTTTGAATGACCAAAGACATGATAGTGGGTTTTGAGGGAGGGATATGTTGGTTTTGAGAGCTTATGCATCACAAACTTGTATCTTGTGCATGAATAGAGGTAAACCTCATATATTTAAGAGTTTTTGGTACATTACCGTCTTACCCTTCCTATATGTATTATAAGATAGTATATATATATATATATATATATATATATACACTTTTAAGGGGGCTGACAACGCTTTTTTCTTGCCTTTTAGGTTTTTTATATGCTGTAACTTTAGTTTACTTACTATTTTATGTTGGCATTAGTTTGTTGTTCTCATTATTAGTACTTTCTATAATATTGTTCTTTGATTCTCTTTGAGCATTTTCAACCCGTTCTCTATTTTTATCTTTATAGTTACACTAAAAAGCATTGTATTTCTTTTTCATGTTCAATTAAATAATATTTTTTATACTTTTATCATTACAGTTTTCTCTGTCATCTACTCACAACCAATCCAATAAATATAAAAAAAATAAATAGGGGCAAACAATGTTTCCCAAAATTTACAAAAAATCACTGCATTTCTCTCTCCACCCTATAATTTATACTCTCAATCACTCACAACCTCATCCTATAATTTACAAACTTCTCTCACATAATTATAGATTTATAGGGGATGGGATGAGAATATAATTTTAATGGTGCATCTAGAACATAATTTTAGGGGTTGCACAATATTTTTAATATATATTAAGATTGTCTTTTTTTTACTCGTTTTGCAAGTATAGGTGTCAGATTTCGCGTTACGTGTAATCGGACGCCAAGTTACCCATTTCGCACGTAAAGGCGCGTGCCTACTTGTTTTGCGTGTACGGGCGTCATGTTACACGTTTCTGGCGTACTGGCGCCCGATTATGAGTTACGCACGTACCGGTAGAGGTGCACAAATTGGTTAAGTAGTTAACCATTAACCGGTTAATTTGGTAACCGGTTTTTTTTTTTGCGAGAACTAACCGGTTAGACCGGTTTTTCGGGTAGGGTAGTAACCGGTTTTGACCGGTTAGAGAATCGGTTTTGACCGGTTAGACCGGACCGGTTAATCGATTAATAACCGTTTTTTCATAAAATAATAATTAAAATAATCGGTTAACCGGTTTTGAGATCAAAATTACAAAGTTGTTACTAACCGGCGGTTAGGATCGGTTATTAACCGGTTAGGACTGGACCGGTTACAAAATCGGTTAGAAACCGGTTAACCAGTTTCTGTGTGCACAGTGCACCTCTACGTACAGGCGCTCGGTTGGGCGCTTCGCGTGTACCGGCACCTAGTTGCCCGTTCCGCGCGTAACCGGTGCTTGGTAACGTGTTTCGTGCGTGCCTTTATACTATGTATGCCCCCCTGCTACATGTTATCTTAGGCTCTTAGCTACGTTTTATTTTATCTTGATAACGATACTGTACACGTACAATGAAATATTTCAAAAATGTGATCTCACATAGAAAAAAGATTCAGATTACTAGATCACTTCACGTATTATAATAATATTGTAATAAAGTAACTTTAAGATTTTTTAAATACTTCAGCAATAATGTAATTTTGGATTTTAGTCTCTGGTTCAATGAGTCCAAAACCATACTGTTTGATTAACTGTTGAGGTGGCAGTTTACACGCATACCAGATGTTCGATCAAATGCTTGAACGAAATATATATGTATTTTAGCTGGAAAAGCTTACGCACCTTGCTGGATGTAGAATTTCATTGCGGTTTGTTTAAATTTGTTATTTCAGTCCAAAAATTTAAAATTTCATTTTCTCGTCGATGAAATTCTAGGAACGGAAATAGCAAACGTTAAACGTTCTGACTGAAATAGTAAATGTGAACAAACCGCATGAACGAAAACCGCACAACCAGAAATTTTATGGGTTCGGGTACATGCGTAGTGTTAAGTGGTACCCTAATAGAACATACTTGATAACCATCATGTAATGAATAATGAAGTATCCGACGTGCTTAAAACACAATTTTATAATCTAGTATACTATTGAGATTACTAATACATGTCTCATACTAGATATATTATAATTTTCTTTTTAACTTTTACAATTGTTTGTAAATAATGTTACTCTAGTGAAATAAATGTACAACGCAGAGACAAGTATACGATATTATGTAAAACGACAAAAAGCCATGTGACACTTCTAGTGCCTTTGTACATCCACCTCTACTCTAAATCTTAAAAAGCCAATGGAAATAACCAAACATGTCAATATAATGCTAAAAATCAATTTCATTCTTTTATTTATTCCATTACCTCATTATAAACATACCCTAAACCCATAAGATAAAGCTAAGTCAAAACTGCTTCCATCCATTCAAAGTATTTAATCTTAATCTCATATCTTCAAGAAGTCTTACCATTGTCTATGTCCTAAGTATTTAATCCTAATCTCATTTCACCATTGTCTATGTCCTAAAAAAGAGGAAGTTCTTATAGAATACATATACATATAACAAAATATTTAATATAATGATTTATTACCCCTCAAATTAGTTAAATATACAAATTTTCATGACCAAAAAAAAATTGAATGTAGGTTAATCATGTTTTTACCAATATGAGAGGTAACGAGTAATTAAATCAAGGGTCAAATTATTCTACAAATGGTAATAAAAATGAGAAGTGTTAGAAGCCATAAATAATTGACATGTGTCAAGTGAGGATCAAAGGAAAAAAGAGTATAAAGGTAATTGTACACATTTTCTCTCCCCACATGCAATGCACATGTTAATACCCCCATCATTTTAGAACGTTTATAACTTTTTCGTATGATATTTTTTTTTAAAAAAAATCATCATAATAACAAGCGTTTTTTAATCTTTAATATGAGTATGATTTTTGTTATATAAAATTTAAAACAAAAATCATGTCATTGTGTCTTTTCGCACACCATTGTGTCTCTTTCGCTTATCATTGTGTCTTTTTCGTCATTGTGTCTTTTCGCACACCATTGTGTCTTTTCGCTTAAAATTGTGTCTTTTTTCGTCATTGTGTCTTTTCAAACACCATTGTGTCTTTTCGCTTATCATTATGTCTTTTTCGTCATTGTGTCTTTTCGCACACCATTGTGTCTTTTCGCTTATAATTGTGTCTTTTTTCACACACCATTGTGTCTTTTCGCACACCATTGTGTTTTTTCGCTTATCATTGTGTTTTTTTCGTCATTGTGTCTTTTTTCGTCATTGTGTCATTTCGCACACCATTGTGTCTTTTTTCGTCATTGTGTCTTTTCGCCACCCTTGTGCCTTTTCGCTTATATTTGTGTCTTTTTCGTCATTGTGTCTTTTCACACACCATTGTGTGTTTTCGCCTATCATTGTGTCTTTTTTCGTCATTGTGTCTTTTTTCTTCATTGGGTCTTTTCGCACACCATTGTGTCTTTTCGCTTATCATTGTGTCTTTTTTCGTCATTGTGTCTTTTTTCTTCATTGTGTCTTTTCGCACACCATTGTGTCTTTTCGCTTATCATTGTGTCTTTTTTCGTCATTGTGTCTTTTAGCACACCATTGTGTCTTTTTTCGCCATTAATACATGTTACACAATAACTTGAAACGTAAAACAAAATGGTGAATACGTATAAAACACTGACCTAAAACGTAAGACACAATGGCGAATACGTATAACACAATGGCCTAAAACGTAACACACAATGGTGAATATATATAACACAATGACTTGAAATGTAAAACACAATGGAAACAACATATTACACAATGACACAATGAACAACAAAAAAACACAATTAAAAAACCCATTAATATTTTTTATATTTTTATATAACAATATGATACTCATATTAAAGATAAAAAACGTTTATTATTATGGTGAATTTTTTTATAAAAAATAATGCCGTATGAAAAAGTTATGGACATTTTAAAATGATGGGGGAATTGACATGTGCCTTACATGTGGAGAGAGAAAGTCAGCACATGTGTGTTATTACCTTAATGCCATTTTCATCAATTTTTATTTATTAAATTAATCTCAGTCATTTAAATCTAAGATCAATGGACTGGATTCATTCTCACCCTTCTCATTTTTGTTGTCCTTTGTATTTTAACTTTAAATACAAACAATAATACGTCTATGGACTTTAATAAGGGGGGGGGGGGGGGGGAGGGGTGGTGGATGTGGTGTGATCACTCATCACACACCCCACCCAATTATATTATGCCACATCACCAACCCAAATTCCATCACATGTGATGGTTTTTTACTAGAGGTGGTGGTGTGGTGTGATGGTGTGTGATGGAATTATTTATTTATTATTTTTTTGTAACTTTAAAAATTAAAACAATATTTAATAGAACTTAAAAATAAAAACAATAGTTTAATAGAACATAATTCAACTTAAAATTTAGAAATAAAAAATAAAAGTTACACAGAACGTCTACTCCTCGTCTGAATCCGGAAATTCCAAACCTAAAGAACCTATATGCGCAACAATATCCCATCTCAACCGATGATGAATATCTTCATCCCGCAAGTCTAATTGGACATCATCGGAAACGGGAACATGAGTCGGAGGATCCGGTACCCAATCTGGAGAAATTGCATTTCCATATTCTTTTATTAACATATTGTGTAATATGATGCATGCATACACGTAGCTAGAGATCGTGGGTTTTTTCATTGCACGAACCGGTCGACTGAGTATGCACCATCTACCCTTCAAAACACCGAAAGCTCTCTCGACATCTTTTCTTGCCGATTCTTGCAACTTCTTGAACGCCTTTTCATTGGTCTCGACAGGAAACGAAAAGGCTTTCACAAAAACAGACCATTGCGGGTAGATACCGTCGAAAAGATAGTAGCCATGTCTATAATATCTCTCGTTGACAAAGTACGGACAGAAAGGTGCGGTGCCATCTGTTACGCTCTGAAACAACGGTGATGTGTACAGAACAGTGATGTCGTTGTTTGAGCCGGGAACACCAAAATAAGAATGCCAAATCCATAAATCATTTGACGCAACCGCTCGTTTGATATCACCCCTAACATACGCCCCTCGCAACTCCCGTGGACAATTCCTCCATTCGATATGTGTACAATCGATGCTACCGAGCATCCCTGGAAAATGCCATCTAGCCTCGTGTGCAGCGTAAAGACGTGTAATGTCGTGTCTTGTTGGTTTTCGTAGAAACTCTTTGGCATACAATTTTATAATCGCGTTACAAAAGAATTGTAGACATTCACGTAAAGTTCTCTCAGACATTTGTAAGTATTCATCGAATTGGTCGGGTGGGTTACCTGTTGCTAGTTGACGAATAGCGGATGTGCATTTTTGAAGCGGCGTAAAACTTCGTTTTCCTCTCGCGTCGTAAGATTCTTGAAACCATTCTTCGTTTGCTTCGACGTCGGCTACAATCTTTAAGGATAAAGATTTCGGCAAACGAAAGCGTTCCCTAAACGTCTCTTCGTTGTACTTCGGCTCCTCCACAAAATAGTCGTTCATTAGCATGTCGTGGGCATGTATACGATCACGCTCCACCACCTTTTTCTTTGGATGGCTCGGGCCTTCAAGTTCTTTGTATAGCAACGGGAACCATTCGAGAATGTCATCGTCTGAAGACGAAGAGCTATCGGTGTCTAAGGGCATCGAGTGTTTAGGAAATTCCATATTTTTTGTTGTGAATGAAGGGGAAGTTTGAGAGTGTTTTAGAGTTGGATTTGGTTTTGATTTGGATTTGGTTTTTTGTTTTGGTTTTATATTGTTTTTTTTTATTTAAACCCCCCCCCCCACTCCAACGGCTACATCCCCACCAACGGCTACATTCTTCTTGGAAAACACCCCCTTCATGCGTGACAACCATCACGCAAACACATCTTTTTTGCGTGACAAGGGGGGCGGCGGCGGTGTTCCTTGGCTCATCACGCGTGACGGGGAGGCCACCACGCACCACCCCGTCCGCCCTAAAACGAAAATGAGTTATACCTTTTCATGTTTTTTATGAGTTAAAAGGAATTTAGTATGTTGAAACTATGTTGTCTGGTCTTTTAGGATTAATTACGGCAGTGGTGCTTGTGATTTTAAAAAAATAGCATGTTTTTGTATTAAGGTTCTAAAGTAACATATTTCGATGCTATGTTTTATTTTTTATAAAATATTTAGATACTAACACTAACATGTGTTAAAATTTTACTAAGAAGCCCATCACATCTCTGATATGTAGGTGTGTTTTCATCATTATGATTGAATTACCTAAATGAATCATTTTTATAGATAAATTCCTCGTTAAAAAATCTTTGCCCGTATTCGCTACGATTCCAACTGTCATTCAAGAACTAACCATACGCCAATTACAACATAACATGTGGTTAATCCGAAGAAATTAGTTGGATTTTGATTAGGATATATATCGTACATACAAAGTTTAATTTTTTTTGTTAATTTTTGTGCGATTAAGCTAAAGGATGACGAAGATACTGATATGTGTTTCAGAGATTTATACAGAATATTTTTTCTATTTGTCTTCGCATCATTTTACATAATCACACGGAAAATTAACAAAAGAATTAACTTTTCAAGTATGCATGTAATATGCACATAAATTGAAGTTATCCATTCGAATTAACCGCATATCGGATTCAGGGGTAACGTTCACAAAAAAAAAAGAAAAAAGAATTACCGTACTTCACACTATGTAAAAGAAACAAAAATAAAAGCATGATAATAAATATATTAAACATATGGGTTGCAGATTTCTCCTTTTCGTTTTTAAAAGCTTAAAATTAAGCAATTAGCATCTTCTTTTAACTTTTTTTTTCATTCTCTAAGCTGTACTTACCAATATGCGAATTGTTCTTACAAATAAACTTTAATACTGCAAAAAGAGACCTTTAAAAAGAGTCTTCACATTCATTATGACCGTGAAATGATAAACTATTTTCTAACAATAATCTATACCTATGAACACGATATCAATTTGCAATCTTTTTTCCATACTAAGCTTAATGGCATTCGCCTTATAGGATCGCTTTTATAAAATTCGTTATTTACCCGTTAAAATAATCTTTTGTTTTATAGCTCGGACATTCATTAATAATCTATTACTAGGTAATAAACTGCCGCGTTGCGGCAACGCAAGACATTATTCGATAAGGTGACGACAAACCCAAAAAGAAATTCAGTATACGGCTAGAATAGTGTTGACAATCAAATAGACTTGTGATAAAAGGATGAGTAAAATGGCATGTAGTCGGTTGATAAACCTCACACAATGTGAAATTGACTTGTGATAAAACAAACATGTCTAAAACAACGTGTAGTTGGTTCGTAAAACACACACAGTGTAGCTACTGACTGACGCAAATTCGATCGGTATCGGTACGACATTGGAACTAAACTAAAAAAAATCGTCAACCCACAACTAATGTATTAAAAAATCCGCGCAACCATCGCGAATTTGGACGGTAGCGATGCTAACGCTACTAAAATCGTTAACATAATTTAGTAAGTTAAAAATCATACATCGTTTAAGAAATTAACGTATGTGTTTCTTTCGTAAAAATAAATTCTTTAAACCGCTCACTAAAAAAAAGATAAAGCATCTTTTATCTTCTAAAAACTAAACATGGCAAAACACTAATAATCAAGAAGCCAAGAAAGAAAAAAGACAAAATTACAAATTTTGTCCTTTAAAAAAAGCCAAATTACGGTTCGTGTTCTTTTTTTAGTTTCCTTGCAGGCGGTATCCTTTAAACATTTTTTTCTTACACGTTATGTCCTTTACACTAACTGGGTTAGAAAAACTCAGTTAAATACCCTCACGTGATACGCATGTGAGGGCATTTTTGTCTTTTCGTCTGTATCTACAACTTCATCTTCTTCATTTCAAAATCAGAAATTAAACCCTAAAAAAGAGGTATCTTGTGATCTACACAAGAACCTTAATTCCAATTCTCCAATCTTCAATTCAATTCATTGATTTAACACCTGCAAATTTATAACATCTCCCACTCCTTTCTCTCTTCTTTCTCTCTCTACGCCACCACCATCACCACCACCATCGGATCCGGCCACCTCCAACCCATCCACCACCACCGGATCCGGCCACCTCCAACCCATCCACCGCCACTATTTCGATTTGTCTCAGATCTGCAAAGAGAAAAAAACATCCCAGATCTAGCGAACAAGAAGAAGGATGGTTGTTGTTGTGGATGAGAAGAGACGGCGACGTCGCCCCACCACCACCACCATTACTTCCCATCTCACCGTCAATTTTTATACAACTTTCTTGATCCAAATTAGGGTTTTTGATTCCCGAGTATCCAATGAACTCCTGCAAATTTGAAGGCAAACCCACTTGTTTAATTGCGTGAATTTGATTCTTGTGTTGTTAATTTGTGAAAAATGAGTGTGAATTGATGGGTTTAAATAGCGGGGTTTGAGTTTATGGGTTTGTGGGTAGTTGCAGGAGATTACTGGGGTGGAGTGAGTGTGAGGGTGAGTTTGAGTAAGCATGGTACAAGTGTTGAAGCGGAAGGTGTAAGTGGTGTGTGTGGAGATATACGGACAGCGGTTGTAGTGGCGATGAAGATGAGGTATGGTGTTCTATGGCTTCCAAATAGTCCACGTCATTGCCGGCAACGTTGTAGTATTTTAATATTTGTACCGATTAAGGAATCATCATTAAATGTGAACGGAAAGTGTGGCGGCGGTTTGTGAGATGGAGAGGAGGTGGTGGTTGGAGATGGGTTATTGATGGCTATGGTGGGGAGTGGGAGGTTGGATATTAGGGAGGACAGTAGGTGGGGGTATGGAGAGGAGGTGGTGATAGTGGTGGGTTGAATGGAATCTGCAACGAGGTGGCCGGAATTTATGGTGATGGTGGTGGCTTAGAGAGAGAGAAGATAGAAAGGAGGGGAATGTATTATATGTATTTTCTTTGATTTTTTTTTCAATTTAAGGATACATTAAAATTACAATTATGCCCATCACATGTCTGGTACATGTCATACTTAACTGAGTTTTTCTAACTCAGTTAGCGTTAAGGACATAACGTGTAGAAAAAAAAAGTTTAAAGTACACCGCCTGCAAAAAAACTAAAAATATGACACGAACCGTAATTTGGTTTTTTTTAAAGGACAAAATTTATAATTCTGTCAAGAAAAAATTAATAACTGTTCACTGAGAGGGGGTTTCGAAAGTGAGTGCACCAGAAGTAAAAGATTTAAGGTACGCTTGATTGAACACTACACCAAGTGATAATAACTAATAATGCCATCTAAATAATTACTTAAATGAGTGTTCTAGAAGTGAGTTTTTTTTTCACCCAACATCCAATATTTATCTATATATATAATGAGTTTATTATTTATCAATATCTTATCTCTATTATGGTCATCACGTTGCATACCACTCGATTCTGGTTATTCGTTAATTGAATTTTTAAAACTATCAATCATGTAATGTTTCAACCCTTTAACTAGTTTCGTTACAAATTTTGGAACCTGAACCAAAACCCAAGGACCTAATCACAAAAAAATCAAATTATTATTTTTCCCTCTCACTCCTCTCTTCCCCGTCACAACACTGTACCACCCCCCAATCTCTTTCTTGTTCCCTAATTCGTGGATCATATCACGTAATTGATTGTATCAAATCATTTGTTAACAAAAATAGAATCAACCGACACCTTAATCTTGGTAAAACATCTTGGATTGACAGCTAATTTGTTTAAGGTAAATCCACGGCTACCTCGTCCTTTAAACAATATATATATTATTACAATTCAATTAAACGAAAACACACTATCCCCACAAGTACCGTCACGACTCAAACCCCTAACTCAATTTCAATCTACGAAGCCGAAAAGACCAGTTTTCATCCCGAGTTTGAGCTGTGAGCCCAATTGCGCCATTCACTCTCAATTCATTAGCGATTCTGGTAATTGTAAACAACATTTGATTCATTTTTACCTAATAAACATTAACCCTAAGTCAATTTTAATCAACTTCGATCAGTTGAACATAACCGAGTTCTAGGGTTTTTGATTTGGGGAAGAACTAAAACTGGTTGTAATATACTTAAATTTTCATCTTTTAAACAACCAGCGCGTGTTTTCTGAAAGAGTAAACCGGCCTGGGGCGCGGGTTCGAGTTCCCCACTCTTGGTTTTGTATTTTCATTTTTTAGATCATTTATAATCTTTTTTGTTGCTAATATGTATTCATAACACTAAATAAACACTATCTTCATAAACCGAACCCCGACATAATGTTTTTGTTTTTGAACTCGTGTATCTAAATTAATCTATATATATATATATAATGTATGTATGTATGGGATCATGATCATGAGAGAACTTTTTTGAAATTGAGAACTATGAGAACCATTTTAGACCACAAAAAACCTAAAAATAAAAAAAATCATAAAATAAAAAAAACACAAAAATGAAAAAAGTAAAAAAAAAAACCAAAATTCTTATTTTAACATCCCGGTTTCATAAAAAAAACCTCGGTTTAGAAAATTATATACACATATGTATAATATATAACATATACATGATTTTTTTATACACATGTGTATAATTTAAGATAAATGATACCGTACATATGCGTATATTACGTAAAGATTAAATAAAATTATACATGTGTATAATACAACATTTTTAGTTTTTTTGTTTTTTAATGAAACCGGACAGAAATATAAGAATTTTGGTTTTTTTACTTTTTTAGATTTTTGTTATTTTTTGTTTTATTATTTTTTTTAAATATTTTTTAAAGGTGTTTTTAGTGGTCCAAAATGGTTCTCAAAGTTCTCAATTTGCAAAGGTTTCTCTTACGATCCTTACCCTTTATGTATATATGTATGTATGTATGCATGTACGTACTGTGTGTGTGTATGTATGTATGTATAATAAATATGACAAAAAATTTTTACCACTCGCTTAATGAACCTAACTTTTTTCCAAAATAAATCTTTCGTTTAACTTTCCCGTTAATATATATTATATTTCATTTAGTTATCAATAAATAATATTTATGTTATTCGTCAAATATAAATGAAAATAATAATAATAATAACCATGATAAATGTGATAATTAGACTACTTATATATTAATTACAAACATACTCAAATCATTTCATCGAAACCCCAAATCTGTCATATTATTATTTCGTTATAATTAATTATTTTAATCGTTAACAACTAGAAACTTTTGTTGACGTATCCCGAGGAGCTCGCCGCTTTTATCTTAATTTTTATCGTCATCTTGTTTTCGTTAATCCTCTCGTTAAGGTGAGTTAACATACCCCTTTTTTCATCTTTTATATTTTGAAGGTAGCATGTATACCTTATTCAACTTTACTCATGTTTTACTTCCACATCTATTCAAAACACAATTTCATATATGTTTATGTGTGATTATAGCATGATGTATGTGCTTAAATGCTTATTTTATGTTTGGTGGTTGGTATCTCATCCTCATCTATTCTCATCTAGTATAATCACACAATTAGCCAAGTACATTGATTTTGTATCAACAGGAACATGTCCACATCTATTTAGTTGTTTACATTTTCATAAGATTTGTAATGTTCACCATTTACATATGAATTGTGATTTACCTATATATATATATATATATATATATATATATATAACTTATGTATTCGGACAAACTCTATTTTTATACATGTTACACGTACAAGTAATCAATATTGTTCAAGATTGAATATATTAGTTTTACCTTAAGATATTTATTCAAATTACAAAAGTATGATGTACTTGTTTCTTATTATTGAATTTGTGTACTTGTTTAATTTTAATGAATTAAATAACTATTATCTTTTGAGCTACTGTCCATCATCACGTTATGCCCCGACATATTCCGCCGCCTTTTTTTGGGTGTGACAGATTGGTATCAGAGCCGAAGGCTATAAGATAGGTGGTTAGACATAACGACCTAGTAGCATGCTAAGGGTCGCTATACGTAATATGCCTTTACATGTTTGCACCATGAATTATATTATTGATTGCAGTAGCTTAAATATTATTTAATAATTTGATATTATTCTTTACACAAAAGCACTCACAACTCTAAGGCTATGCCTCACTCTCAAAACCATTTTCAAAACCCTAGATGCTATTTTAAATTGGGAAATTTCTTAAAAAGTCCCACCATTTTTACTCCCCTCTCTTTAAGGATGATTCGTTTAACGGATATGTAGTAACTGTAAGGGGGACACACTTGTATTTCTAACCCTTGCTACCAAGGCTTGTGAGCCTAAGGAATAGCAGTGCACATAAATCTCAATCAATCGTGAGACTTGGTTGCTTTCCTAGAGGGTTCGACGAGGGTGTGAAATTTATTAAGCCAAAGTATATCACACCAAACATCCAAGAATCTCCAAACCTAATTGTATCAAATGTGGTCATGCGTCGATCACGCCCTAAAATCATAACCGAATTCACGGTGATATGTGACTAAAATAGGTTCTTCCTTATGATGTTTTAGTTGAAAGAATGGGTGGGAAAAGCCATGGTGATACATAGATACCTCAATCATTCACCTCAACGCCCTCATCTCGATTTTAATTAATTTTAAATCTGATGTTGGAAAATTAAGCCATGGTGATACATGGATATTTCAACGATGAAAGTTTGTTTAGATTTTTGATTTTGATATGAATGAATATTTTTCAAGATCATGATGATTCATCTACATCTCCACCCAATATTTAAGTTTTACTATTTTATTTAATTATCAATTTCATCAATACTAAAAATTAAAGTTAATAAAATTTTATTTTGTACCCTCGTAAATTTTCTCAAAACTCAAAATTTGGCATACTTAGATAATTTATCCCAAAACCTAATAAATTTTCACTTTTCGTCCTTGTAGCATGTCTTATTCCCGCCTCATCAACCGTAACCATTGCACCAACAACTCTAGCCGTAGCATGTCATCCCGCATTGCTAAGGGAATCGTGGAAGCCCCCAACAATCATCTGTTAGCTCCAAATCGTGAATGCCGCTGCAACTCCCGTGAATCAAAACCCAACTGCTTGCTCCTTCAAGCAATTCATAATTGCAAACCCAACCGATTACGTTGGAGCTGAGGATCCTACCACCCTCCTCCAATGGTTCGAACATATGGAAAGTGTGTTTCTCCATTGTGCGTGTCCGGAAGACAAAAATACCGCCTACGCCTCAAGCGCCTTCAAATCGAGTGCCCTCACTTGGTGGAATGATAAAAAGTACGCTCTTGGGGCTGAGGTTGCCATGGCTATGCCGCGGGACGTTGTCAAAAAGCTCATGCTCGAAAGGTTATGCCCAAAATATGAACTCCAGAAGTTGGAAGAGGTGTTTTGGAACTTGAAGCAAGAAGGTGGTGATAATATCGCTTCCAATAATTGATTCCACAAATTCAACATCCTCATCCTGCATATGGTCACTCCTTTGAGGCGGGCCATTGATATATAGATCTCGGGTTTGCCTATGCAAATCCAAGATTCCCTCCTAAGCCGTGACCCAAAAGTCCTTCATGATGTAACATCCCCAAAATTTCGATCCAAATTTGACAACTTAGGAAAGTTGAGGGATCAAAAATAATATATAGACAAGTCATGAGAAAATATTAAATAAGGAAATATAAGAAAAATAAGGAAATAAAAATATTTCCTAAGTTAAGTTTTCCCAAATAAAAAAATTAATAAAAGGAAAATCCATCCCACATAGAAGGATGTAAGAAAGTGTAAGCACTTTACTTGGGTATAAATAGGAAATATAAATCCCATCCCACATGGAAAGTGGTAAAGAAATGGAAGCTCTTTATAAGAGATAGAATTTCCATAATAATATTCTTTTATGCTAAGCATACACCTAGTGGTCTTAGCGGAGAGTTCAAAGCACCCGACGCGCACAGGCTTGGGCAAGGACGAGGACGAGTACGATGGCGATGGCGAAGGCGACGACGACGCCGACGGCGATAGCGAAGGGCGTTGGGCGCAATGTGGCGCTTTGATGGCGCACTTCGCACGCTCGCATCGCCGCGAGCCGCTTTGAGAGCCGCCTTAATATTTTTGGACAACGAGAGTTAGACCCAGAATTGACAAGCTATCAAAAGTTAAGGGACTAAAAATGAAAAATGGTGTCCAGGGACCCATCGCGATAAGCGATGCGTCCCAGAACACGGCCATCGCGTAGCGCGATGGGCCGTGATGACGCATCACATCCAGGTGACACGTGGCAGCATGGCAGGACACGTGGTAGACGTGTCAGGACACATGGCGACACGTGGCAGATGTGTCAGGCCACGTGGCTACATGTGGCGTGATCTCAGAAAAGTGGGCGATGCGATACGCGACGCAGTCAGAGAAGAGCCCATCGCGTATCGCGATGGGACTCGGATTCAACTATAAAAGGGGAGCCTCACGGCTCATTCCCCACACACACTCCCAGTTTCTCTCTCTAGAATTTACACACACACTCTCTTTAAGTTACTTTCTCTCTCTACACCGTTTTGCGTGCCACCGACAGGACAAGCATTAACTCGTAATCAGTGCCAAATACCCGGTGTTTCCTTGAAGTGCGTGCCACCCAAAAGTAACCCGACATTCCGCCTCGAAGTACGTGCACGACCCGGCGACACGTGAACATCACCTCGATTTGTGTGCCAAGAAAGGTGGATCAAGAACGCCTCGATAAACGTGCATATAGAGTAGAAGTGCTGCCCGTATAAACTTAGGAATATCTAACTCCGAATACCCGTGCGAGGTAGGGGTTCTGCCTAAGATATTATTATATTATTATAAATGGCTTAGACCATAGTCGGAGATATAGCCGAACCTTGATTACAATTTAATTTTATATAACTTTTCTTAAGCAAAGGTTATAGTTAAAATATTATTTCTTCTTGATTAAGAAATGTAAGCAAATATGTACAAAGGGTATAATTAAAACAGTATTTCTTTATTATTCAAAGAATATAGTTAAATTAATGTTTCTTCTTGAAGAAGAAACTCAGTATAGACGTTTCTTCCTGAAGAAGAAACATAGTATATGATTGGTAAATAAATCAAGAGGACTAAAGGTCCAAATTCTTTATACAAACAAATGTTTTTATCAAGGTTAAAGCTATACAAAACGGACTATAGGTCTGAAGCTAGATCGGTGATCTAGTTATTTATACAAAATGTTATTCTCGTACAATAGGTCCGAGGTAACAAAACAAGAAGCAGAATCAGAAAACAGGAATCAGTATCAGAAACTGATTATAAACAAAAAAGGTGAACACGCCCTAAACCTTTTTAGAGTTAGAATGTTTGCATAGGATTTACGAATCCTTAAAACTTTGTGTTACAATAATAAGAAACGGACACTCTGATTAAGAGTATACATGTGTCTGGATCCATTCATACACGGTGACTCGGCATTTACCCGAGGCCATGCATATCATCAACATGCCTCTGAAGGTCTGCGGGACTGTTCAGAGAAATGCTATTGTGTATATAATTAATTGTACAAGGTACTTAAGGTAATTTGATCCCAATTTAGTTGGGTGCCTAATGAGTAGTCACAAAGGTATTATTGTTGGTTTCACAAAGGTATTGAAAAGATTTTTAAGAGTCAGCGTCATTCATCAGCTGTGTGCTGACGTATTTTCTAACCATTTTACAGGAAAACAAGAAAGGTTAGAACAGACAAACAAGAAGGAATAGAAGATTAGAGTTATAGTCTTTAGATGCTATCTGATGGCTCAGATATTTTATTTCAAAATATTATAAAGAGTTATGTTTTCTAAAGAATTGTATTTGAAAGATCAAACGGGTATTTAAACCCGAGTGTTTAATATAATAATATTTTATTTAAGACTTCCGCTAAAATAAAACCCGCAACCCTGATGTATTTACAAAACAGGTACCAACTATTGGTCACACACCTAGGCCTTAAGTCGGGATGTAACAGGTTGGTATAAGAGCCATCAATCTTAGCGAATTAGGTATTTAATTATACCTAGGCTTTGATTAAGGATAAGTTTTGAAAACTTATTATACAAATAATGATTCAAATAAACTAGATACTTAATTGAAAAGTATCAAGAAATTATTCAAAACTGATACGGATAAGATATAAACAAAATAAATAAGATAGGAGAGTCTCCCTATCCCTAAATCTAACCTCGTGCAGATGTCCGATTGTCAATCTAGCCAAGGATCATGTCAGCCTCGATTTGGTAAAGGAAAAGGATTTATGGGAACGTCTTTTCTCCCAATTCCTATATCTAGCGATGAAAATACATGCCAAACAAAAATGGAGGAAGATTCAATTATGACATTCCACTAGCTCAGATAATTCCAAATCAAAACACATACGGAGCAGGATCAAGTAGATCCAAGAAACCAATGATGCAAAAGAAAAAAGAAGTAATGAGCTATTCGGAAGAATATACTCAAGAGCAAGAATATTTTAGTTTTCCGGCAACTCAAGATTCTTACTTTGATCACACTCAAAATGAAGAAAAAATGAAAGAAATGGAGGTAGAAGAAAAAGAATGGGATGCTAGCAAAAATATCTAGAAAGATAGCAAGATTAAGAAATTAGTCATTCACTGGAAGAAATAAAACCTTAGTAATTGTAGAGAGTATAATTGTAACAAATAATATGCACTCTTGTAACTATAATAAGATAAATAAAAGATATGTTTTGAATTCTTCGAATATTGGACTTAGCTTTTAAATTTTTTTATTGTAGTATGTCAAGAGAAGAAAGTGCAAACTCTCAAAACAGTCCTCCCAAGAAATCCAGAAACGAAGAAAAAATTAATAATAAAGATAAGGATAATGAAATTCCAGCCCAATATATAGAAGGAATTCAAAGGATGATTAAGGAAGCTATGCATCCAGTTCTTGACGCAATCAAAGACATTTCTACAAGTCAAAGTTAACCAAAATCCAACAAGAAAAGTAAAAGTAAATCTAGAAAGGAAGAGGCTTATGATAGCTCTACAACTGATAATAATCCAAGGAACAAGAAACGAAAGAAACGTAAGATCCAAAAAGGATGCAACTTTAAGAACTTTAAAGTTTACGATCCTAAAGAATTTTATGGAGACACGGATGGTGTAGCCGCTATGAGATGGCTATAAGAACAAGAATCAATTGTCACCATAAGCAAATGCACTGGTGAGGAAGCTATCCAGTATTCTTCACAAATGTTCAAGGGAGAAGCTCTTGAATGGTGGAACACCCTGATTCAAAACAAGGGTCGAGAAACAATGTATAATTTAAGTTGGGAAACATTCAAAGGTCTTATATTAAAGAAATTTTGCCCAACTCATGAAATGGATCGAATTCAAACCGAGTTATGGAATCACAAGGTTATTGGCACAAATCTTAGGGAATATAACACTAAATTCCTAGAGTACTTCCGATTGGTTCCACATCTAGTACCTACGGAATATAATAAAGTAACTCGTTATATATATGGGTTACCAAGAGAAATAAGAGACATGGTACGATCCCATATGCCAGAAACAGTTGATTCGGCTATGGAAGTAGCCAGATACTTAATCAACAACATGATAAGGAGTCAAGAAGAAGAAAAGAAGAAAGACAAAGAAACCAAGAAAGCTAAAGATTACGAGAAATTGGAAAGAGAAGAAAGTTTCCCAAGACAGCCTATAAGACTTGTGGAAGAAAACATACTGGAAAATGTCGACTAGAAAATACAAATAATTGTGCATACTTCAAGAGAGCAGGACACACAATAGAAGAATGTCGTAAAAAGCTAGGAGTATGTTTTACATGTGGAGAAACGGGTAACTTTAAGACTGAATGCCCAAAAAGAAAAGCTAATCAAGATTAATGAATGACAAGATCATATAAAAATATGTTAAATAGATTAGTTAACTTTTGTACAATAATTGTAACTTGTTTTCAAACGAGAAGTTTTGTAATCAAAGAAGGGTATTTAAATCCCTAAGTTATAAATGAAATATTAGCATATAGATCGTGTTAATACACAAGAATGCTTATATTCATTTCCTCTAAAAGACAATCATAAGGTTCAATTGTTGAAAAGATTTATCCGAAACTTAGAATGAATAACACATTGAGATAAATAATCATCTAGAAAGATGACTATAAAGGAAGGGATACATCCAACATCAGAAATTAGCATACATACAAGGATAGTATATTATCAAAAAGTAATTCTGATCAACCAGCAGATATTCAAGAAATACAACTAATATTATATTATCTACCGAGTAGGGTTGATCAAAAAGTCAAAAAAATAGAATTCAGGAATATTCAAGAAATACAATTGCTAAGTATAGCAAAAGTGATTAAGCCAAATTACAAAGGAACTGCCAGAATGAGCAAGACTAATAACGGAAAGATTCGACAGACTGAATCTAAACAACAACTTAGTGGAATAGATTCGATATAATGAATCAAAACATCAAATTTGTTAACATCAGTAAATATTTAGAATACAAAACAGGAAGGTAAATAGTTAAACACAACTGATCACTGTGTTTATCAATTTATAATTACTAATGATATTCTCAGTTATTAACTGATTACATAATTTAAAGATGTAAGTTAACAATAAAACAAAAACCTTAACCTTAGTCATTCTGCATAGAGATTGTAACAACAACAACCGGATTAGATAGAATCTAATCATCAATCGAAAAGTAAGAAGCATTCACACTTAAGACAACGAATCTCGAGGACGAGATTCATTTCAAGGTGGGGAGGATGTAACATCCCCAAAATTTAGATCTAAATTTGACAACTTAGGAAAGTTTGTCACACCCTCAAAATCCACTAACGGAGTTTTACCGTCAGAGGGTGTGAACTAACAGGATCAGAATCATTAGTTACAATCAAACCATAAAGAAAGTTTTCAAAACACGAAAACATTTAAGTGTAAATAAGTGCGGAAGCGTAAAACCATAAGCCAAGCGTTGCGTCACGCAGGACGACTTAAAACCCAATAACAATAGTTTAAAACAAGTTTGCATAAACAGTAACGTTCAAATTAATGCATGATCCTATACCGCGTGCCCGCCTCGGCTACCTGAGAATAACATACTAATAGTGTCAACACGAGGTTGGTGAGTTCACAAGTTTATATAAAATAAAGCGTTTAGCGTTTTGCGTTTAGCGTTTTGCGTTACCAGATAGTGTTTCAATTATATATCTATAGGTAGCTAGCCTATAAAGCAAGTATTACTAAGTGTTCGACACCGAAGCTGACTGTTTATCATGTGCCTTGCCACCAGGTCTATCCCGACCATGGTAATGTGTTTAGCCAAGATTACACCCACTCGACCTCCAGTCGAGCTTAGCGTTGGGTGGGGTTTGTCAAACCCAGTAGTACTACTCAACAATGACTCGCTATTTTCCAATACTAAACGGTTCGATGTGTGAAGGACTTCAATTATTTCGTTTGCCACTTAGCCTTTACAAGTGATATATAATTTCCTAACAAAATCTAAAAGCGTTTCGGAGTATGTTATCTCCCCCAAGTGAAAAGCGTTTAAAAAGTTTAAAAGGGGAAAGTGAAACTCACTGTTTGCGAAGAATTCCAAAAACAAGTCACCCAAGTGATGCGCGTCACAAAAAAACTCTCGCTAGCATTCTAAAACAACAAGGAGATTTTCTAAGTGTCGGAACTATTATCGAGTCTCTAGACTCGGCACATAATACCTATGCACAAGATACGTTTCGTGTTTCGTTTGTGAATCGTGTGTGTCTCAACAAGCACATTAGTGATACGTTACGTGTGTGAACAACTATTTACGTGTCAAGTGTTAATGGTGTACATTACTAGCAATTATTCCCCGCAAGGGCAATTTGGTCAAAACATAACAATTATCTAGCAATTAGCACGTTTCATGTATTTTCACAAAGTTTAGCAGCTAGTTTCATCAAGACAGAATTCTACTTGAAAGATTATTCTATCCAACAGATTATAGCATCTCAATTAATTTACCAAAAATCGTCACAAAATCATACATGAGTTAGGTTTCCAGAACATATTTTATTGTATTTTTATTCTACATAGTTTACTCATAATGATCAAAACATTACAACAAACTCACAGCAGTCAAATTCATGCGCAACAGAATGTTATTTGTTATCACCGTTAAATGAAAAATCCAATTAATGCAAGACCAATTGGGTTAGGTTCTTAACTCAACAAGTTAACTTCCAGAAGTGGAACCAACCCATTTGGTCTTGTAGTTCATGAGATATGCTAATTACAAAACAACTTAACAGCAGGTCTCACAACTCAGATTTGCACTTCAGTTTTGTAAAATCATAAAGATTAACTTTTACTCGTCCGAAAATTACAAACTTAGACTTTGTAGAAACTAGACTCATTATAGTACCCTGTAGTGTTAACAACCTCAGCCAATTTCCACATTAACAATTAGTTACAGTTGTCTAAACATAACTTACAATCTGTCCAGTACCAGTTTTGACCTTTAATCATATTTAAATCGTTTGAGTAACCAAAACACCTCCAAATTAGGCGTGGTTGGACTTTCTGAAAACTAGACTCAGTGTACTACCTTGTAGACTCATAATTAGCTCAGTTTGCTTATATATTCAACAAGTTACATGTCGTTCAAGTTTAACAATCACTGCTGTCAAAACTCAGCAAGCACAAACAATCGTCTAACATGCATCCTAAGCATACGACATATCTCAAAACATGTAACGAGCATAATTAATCACAAAAATCAGTAGTAACCCTCTAGGGTTTACAAACCATCAATGATTCAATAATCTTTCACCGTTCAAAATCACATATGATCATCAATATCAATAACTAACACATAATCAATCATCATCTAATCAAAATTACACATGCAAACACTAAATACATGATTTACAAAGTTAGGGTTTCATGTTTATACCTTAAAAATGCAGAAACAACCAAGGGAAATGTGAGAGATGCTTAGAAACGAGTGTAGGATGCTCCTATTATGAAGAACAAGATCAAAACAAGGTGATATGTGTGTCTGTGTGGGCTGCCGATCGCAAGGGAGAAGGGGGGGGGGGGGGCTGCCGTCGGGTAGAGAGAGAGAGGGAAGAGAGTTAGGGTTTAATATTATTATTAATAATAACATGTTACACATAGGTCCCTCAACTCTTTAGTATTACTTTTCTAGCTTAAATTAACTCGTTTGCATCTTGAGTTAGCGTTTTATACCATGTTATCACATAACACATAAGTCTAACACATAATTATCACATAATTATTGTTTTGATGTTTTTCGTTTATTCACCAATGGTTTGCATCAACTCGTTTGCGTTTCGGTGCAATCCCGAAAGACTACACATGTAGTGATTGTCAAGCGTCATTTAAAACCTTAGTTTAAATGTAATGAGATGTGCGTTATACATCCAGTGATCTTAAGTTTGAATTGACGGAGTTTGAGTTAACGGAGTTAGCCTAAAATTGACGAGTGTCACATCATTCCCATGTTAAAGAATTTTCGTCCCGAAAATTTGAGTCAAGTCGTGATGAGTGTCTGAAAAAGTAAGAAAAATTTTCAGTTTGTCATATCATCCCCTAGTAGAAAGAAATTTTGTCCCGAAATTTAATTCATACCTTCGGTGATTTTTGACGGTTTGCCGGGTTTCGCGGTTTTCGGTGTTTAGTCAATCATTCAAAAAGGTGGGGATACTTTTCATCATTTGATCCTCGCGTTCCCACGTGAACTCCGGTCCACGTCTCGAGTTCCAACGAACCTTAACGATTGGAATTTTGCTGTGCTTGAGTGTTTTGGTTTCCCAATCCCAAACTTCGACTGGTTCTTCAATGAAGCGTAGCTTTTCATCAACCTGCAATTCGTCCAGAGGGACTTCTTGGGTTTCATCGGATAGGCATTTCTTCAAATTGGATACGTGGAATACATTGTGTACACTGCTGAGTTCCGTTGGTAAGTCCAGTCGGTACGCCACCGGACCAATGCGCTCAGTTATCCGGTAAGGGCCAACGTATCGTGGATTGAGTTTGTTTCGCTTTCCAAAGCGAACCACACCTTTCCAAGGTGAGACTTTGAGTAATACTTGGTCGTTCACTTGAAATTCGAGAGGCTTTCGGCGCTTGTCGGCGTAACTCTTTTGGCGATCCCGTGCTGCTGCCATGCGGTTTCGGATTTGAACAATCTTTTCAGAGGTTTCAAGTACTAGTTCTGAACCAGTGATTTGGCTGTCACCCACCTCTGCCCAGCAGAGAGGTGATCGACACTTCCGTCCGTACAACGCTTCAAACGGCGCTGCTTTAATACTTGCGTGGTAGCTGTTATTATACGAAAACTCTACCAAGGGTAAGTGAGGTTCCCAACTTTTTCCGAAATCCAACACGCATGCACGCAACATGTCCTCCAAGGTCTGAATAGTGCGCTCACTTTGCCCATCCGTTTGAGGATGGTATGCTGTACTCGTATCCAGGCGGGTACCTAGTGCGCTTTGTAGTGACTTCCAAAAGTGCGAAGTGAAACGGGAATCTCGATCAGAAATGATTGAGACAGGCACTCCGTGTCTAGACACTAATTCCTTCATGTAGACGCGAGTCAGTCTTTCCATTTTGTCCGATTCCTTAATCGCTAAGAAGTGTGCAGACTTAGTCAATCGGTCAACGATCACCCAGATGGTATCGCATCCCGTCGGTGTTTTAGGTAATCCCGTGATGAAATCCATTGAAATGTGTTCCCATTTCCACATTGGAAGTTCCGGTTGCTGTAGCAGGCCAGATGGTTTCTGATATTCTATTTTGACTCTTGCACAAGTCAAGCATTTGCTCACGTAGGTGGCAATGTCGGCTTTCATGTTTGGCCACCAGTAAAGTGTCTTTAACTCATGGTACATTTTATCTGAGCCAGGGTGGATAGAATATCGGGACTTGTGTGCTTCGTCCATCACTAGAGTTCTCAACTCTCCGTATCGTGGAACCCAAATCCGGTTCTCAAAATATCGGACCCCGTCCGATTTGGTTTCGAGTTGCTTGTTCATGCCCCGCATGAGTTCTGATGGAAGATTATCATCTTTCAAAGCTTCAAGTTGCGCATCGCGAATCTGATCGGGTAAGTTGGCATGAATCGTGAGTTGCAATGCTCGCACTCGCCTGGGTTTATCGTTTTCTTTTCTGCTGAGAGCGTCGACCACTACGTTGGCCTTTCCAGGGTGGTACTTGATGGCACAATCATAATCCTTAAGCAGCTCGACCCAACGACGCTGTCGCATGTTCAGCTCCTTCTGATCGTAGATATGTTGGAGACTCTTGTGGTCGGTGTAAATGGTAAACTTGGTACCCTACAAGTAATGCCTCCATATCTTAAGAGCAAATACCACAGCTCCGAGTTCCAAGTCATGGGTCGTGTAGTTCTTCTCGTGAATCCTTAGTTGTCGAGAGGCATAGGCTATAACCTTCTCGAGTTGCATCAACACGCAACCGAGACCTTGTATTGATGCGTCACAATGCACCTCAAAATTCTCCGTTCCCTCGGGAAGGGCTAGAATAGGGGCGCTACAGAGTTTGGTTTTCAACAGTTGAAAAGCGGATTCTTGCGCGTCACCCCAATTGTACTTAGTACCCTTGTGAGTCAAAGCGGTGAGGGGTTGAGCAATCTTTGAAAATCCCTTGATAAAACGCCGGTAGTAGCTGGCCAGTCCTAGGAATTGTCGCACCTCAGTTGGAGTCTTAGGTGCTTCCCAGTTTTTGATGGCCTCTACCTTACCGGGATCGACATGGATACCATTCTCGTTGATCACATGTCCTAAGAAGTGAACCTCGCGAAGCTAAAATTCGCATTTCGAGAGTTTAGCGTACAGTTGTTCCTTCTTTAGTAATTCCAGAATTAACCTCAAATGTTCTTCGTGGTCGGTCTTGTCCTTGGAGTAGACGAGGATATCATCAATAAGAACAATCACAAACTTGTCGAGGTACGCCTTGCATACTCGATTCATGAGATCCATAAAAACGGCTGGTGCGTTGGTTAAGCCAAAAGGCATAACCGAAAACTCGTAGTGACCGTACCGAGTTCTGAAAGCCGTCTTTGAAATATCTTCTTCGCGCACTCTTAATTGATGGTAACCAGATCTCAGATCGATCTTCGAGTAGTAACTCGATCCTTGAAGTTGGTCAAACAGATCATCAATTCGGGGTAAGGGATAACGGTTATTGACCGTCACCTTATTCAGTTCTCTGTAGTCGATGCACATGCGGAAAGTCCCGTCCTTCTTTCGGACAAATAAGACAGGGGCTCCCCATGGTAATGAGCTAGGTCGGATAAAACCTTTATCCAACAAATCTTGCAATTGAGTGGACAACTCCTGAAGCTCCGCCGGTGCAAGCCGATACGGGGCTCGTGCTATGGGTGCTGCACCGGGGGTCGATTCGATTTGGAATTCGACTTTCTGAATAGGAGGGAGTCCAGGAAAATCCTCCGGGAAGACTTCCGGAAAATCTCGCACAATCGGTATATCTTCGATTCGCTTCTCCTCCGCGGGTTTCTCGACAATATGTGCTAAAATTGCCGGATGACCCTTTCATAGATACTTATGCGCCTTCATGAGGGTGATGACGCTGGTGGTCATGCCGCGCTTCTCGCCCTGGACCGAAATGTTCTCGCAGGAAGGGGTAGTGATGTGGACTATCTTGTCGTGACATATAATCTCCGCTCGGTTCTCAGATAACCAGTCCATGCCGACAACGACATCGAAACTACCAAGCGTAAAAGGTATAAGGTCGATATCAAAAATATGACCTGACAGTTTCAACTTACATCCCGCAAGTACATGAGTTGTTTCTATAGACTTTCCGTCAGCTAATTCAACAGGAAACTTAGCATCTAACGGGGTTGGAGTTAAGTCTAAGAGTTTACTAAAAGCTTTCGATACAAAACTCCTATCAGCTCCAGTGTCAAACAAAACAGAAGCAAAACAGTCGTTCACAGGAAACTTACCAGTCACCACATACGGATCGTTGCGGGCTTGACCCGACCCGATGACGAAAGCTCTTCCTTTACCATTACTTCTGCCACCGCTGCTGCCTCCATTGTTCTCGTTCTGTTTTAGTTTGGGGCAATCCTTCCTGAAATGACCCTCTTGACCACACTCGAAACACCCCTTAGTCGTCATAGGTGGTTTCGGAGCACCCTTTGCCGCTGGGTCTCCCCTACATTCCTTGGCCTGATGACCCATTTTTACGCATCTCAGACACTTGACGCGATCACACGGGCCAGCATGGTGATAGTTGCACCTGTTGCATTTCGGGTGTTTCCCAGCATAGCCGCTCGAACCCTGCCCGCTACCGTTGTTGTTAATGTTGTGACCCTGATTATTGAAGCTCTGGGTGAGTTCGGGCTTACGGTAGTGTTGTTGCTGTGGGGGGTTCGAGGATGAGGACCTGGCGTTGTCAAACTTCTCTCTCCATTACTCGGGTTGTTGTTGCTGTTGTTGTCAGTGCTCGGGTTGTCACGGGCTTTAGTGGTTGAACCTCTAGGTGGTAACGCACCTTGGGTCACTACTTGATCCGTCAGTTTGTGAGCTAACCGGATCGCTTGTTGAATCGTAGCCGGTCTGGAAGACGTCACCATGCCCTGAATTTGTGGTGCTAACCCATCAATATACATCTTGATCCTCTTACTCGGCGGGTCTACCATCCGTGGACACATCACAGCTAACTCATGAGAACGGGTGGTGTAGGCTTCAATTTCGGAACCCACCATCTTCAACGACCAAAACTCGGATTCCAACTTTGCAATCTCCTCTCTAGGACAATACTCATCCCGTATCATATTCTTGAACTCCTCCCAGTTCATAGCGTTCGCCAATTCTAATCCAAGAATTTGCACATTTGAGTTCCACCAAGTAAGAGCAGAATCTTCCAATGTTTCAGCAGCAAATTTGACCCTACTGGCAGGTGGACAATTACACATCTCAAAAGCTGATTCGGCCTTTTCAGCCCAATGCAGGAAGCCTATAGCTCCCTCAGTGCCCTTAAACGAACTGGGCTTGCAATCCAGGTAGTTCTTGAAAGTACACGTTCCAGTCGGACCTCCAGCTTGATTCTGAACATGTGCGGCTAGAGCGGCCGCCACGTGGTTGTTCAGCAGAGTTTGGAGTTCTGCTGCAGTCAAGTTGATATTACCGTGACCCTGTCCAGCGTTTCTCCTTGCCATTTCCTAGAATCACAGCATATGTTAAACATGAATTTTTCGGTTTCATATGCAACACGCCATACATGTAATAAAAAGATAGGTAAGAAAGAAAAAATAAAAAAAACAAACATCACATCACAATCGTATAATAATCCAAATAATAATTCATGATTAAAACCATTATATTCGCTACAAAGTATTTAAAACCAATCCTTAAAATGATAGAAAATAATAGTTTGGATGGAGACAACCCCTCCATCTAGGTGTTATCATCCTTAGATGTCATCGTCTGAGGACATCTCTGAGTGTGCCTCTGGCTCAGCCGGTTCTTCCTCCGGTTCCTCTTCGGGTTCCTCCTCGGGGTCTTCCTCGGGATCCTCCTCAGGCTCCTCTTCGGGATCTTCCTCGGGTTCCTCCTCAGGCTCTGCCTCAGGTTCCGCTGCGTTCTGAGCAATTTGCATTTGTAAGACATCGCAACGCTCTAAAGCTATCTCGGTTTGGGTCCTTGCCACCTGGAGTTGCTCTTGCAAGTCTATCATCTCGGCTTGCATTTTTCTCATAATCTTCATCTGTTGATCGCTAGCATCTTGCATTTCCTGCATAGCCGCTGTCAGGCGGGAAATTTCCTCCTTAGTTTCGGTTCCATCTCTTAACATTCCGGAAACGTTCGCTCTCATCAAGCGCATAAAACCCACGTCATGCTCTAAGCAAGAGACAACAGCTGCGAGAACACGCTCTACAGGTTCGGTTATGGGTGGTAGGGTGTTGGGGTAAGCAGGACGACTCGGGTGAGGTAGTGGGGGAACTTGTTCGTGATAGACCATACGCCTGATCATATTCGGGTACCAATCCCAGCTAACTTCATCTTCGTACATGCCTCCGGATAAGCGATACCTCTTCGGTGCAGGGGCTTCTAGCTCCGGGACTACTCGGGGTGGCGAGGAGGTAGGTAACTGCGGTTCCTTCCCATGAGCATGAGTCATCTGATCGGATGATGATGATGATGGTAGCGTCGACATCCCTACAGGTAAGTCGTGTATGCGCGCGCATATATGCAGTGCGTATAATTATAACTAATGGGTCGTTGCGGTTATAGTCTAGTATGCATGCAGTTTCTAGTTCGCTATAACCAATGGCTCTGATACCAATCTGTCACACCCTCAAAATCCACTAACGGAGTTTTACCGTCAGAGGGTGTGAACTAACAGGATCGGAATCATTAGTTACAATTAAACCATAACTAAAGTTTTCAAAACACGAAAACATTTAAGTGTAAATAAGTGCGGAAGCGTAAAACCATAAGCCAAGCGTTGCGTCACGCAGGACGACTTAAAACCCAATAAAAATAGTTTAAAACAAGTTTACATAAACGGTAACGTTCAAATTAATGCATGATCCTATACCACGCGTTCGCCTCGGCTACCTGAGAATAACATACTAAAAGTGTCAACACGAGGTTGGTGAGTTCACAAGTTTATATAAAATAAAGCGTTTAGCGTTTTGCTTTTAGCGTTTAGTGTTTAGCGTTTTGCGTTTAGCGTTTTGCGTTACCAGATAGTGTTAAATCAATTATATACCTATAGGTAGCTAGCCTATAAAGCAAGTATTACTAAGTGTTCGACACCGAAGCTGATTGTTTATCATGTGCCTTTCCACCAGGTCTATCCCGACAATGGTAATGTGTTTAGCCAAGATTACACCCACTTGACCTCCAGTCGAGCTTAGCGTTGGGTGGGGTTTGTCAAACCCAGTAGTACTACTCAACAATGACTCGCTATTTTCCAATACTAAACGGTTCGATGTGTGAAGGACTTCAATTATTTCGTTTGCCACTTAGCCTTTACAAGTGATATATAATTTCATAACAAAATCTAAAAGCGTTTCGGAGTATGTTATCTCCCCCAAGTGAAAAGCGTTTAAAAAGTTTAAAAGGGGAAAGTGAAACTCACTGTTTGTGAAGAATTCCAAAAACAAGTCACCCAAGTGATGCGCGTCACAGAAAAACTCTCGCTAGCGTTCTAAAACAAAAATAATATATAGACAAGTCATGAGAAAATATTAAATAAGGAAATTTAAGAAAAATAAGGAAATAAAAATAATTCCTAAGTTAAGTTTTCCCACATAAAAAAATTAATAAAAGGAAACTCCATCCCACATGGAAGGATGTAAGAAAGTGTAAGCACTTTACTTTGGTATAAATAGGAAATATAAATCCAATCCCATATGGAAAGTGGTAAAGAAATGGAAGCTCTTTATAAGAGATATGATTTCCATAATAATATTCTTTTATGCTAAGCATACACCTAGTGGTCCTAGCGGAGGGTGCATAGCACCGACGCGTATGCGCACAAGCTCGGCCTCGGGCGAGGACGGGGACGATGGCGACGACGACGGCGAAGGGCGTTGGGCGCGATGGTGATGGTGAAGGCGATGGCGATGGTTGTGCACTTTGCACTTCGCACGCTCGCATCGCCGCTTTGAGAGCCGCCTTAGTATTTTTGGACAACGAGAGTTAGACCTAGAAGTGACAAGCAATCAAAAGTTAAGGGAATAAAAATGAAAAATGGTGTCCAGGGACCCATCGCGATACGCGATGACTTTAAGAGCACGGGCACGTGGCGTGATTTCAGAAAAGTGGGCGTCGTGATACGTGACGCAGTTAGAGAAGACCCCATCGCGTAGCGCGATGGGACTCAGATTCAACTATAAAAGGGGAGCCTCACGGCTCATTCCCCCCACACACTCCCATTTTCTCTCTCTAGAATTTACACACACTCTCTCTACACCGTTTTGCGTGCCACCGACAGGACAATCATCACCTCGTAATTAGTGCCAAATACGCCGTGTTTCCTTGAAGTGCGTGCCACCCAAAAGTAACCCGACATTCCGGCTCGAAGTACGTGCACGACCCGGCGACACGTAAACATCACCTCGATTTGCGTACCAAGAACGGTGGATCAAGAACGCCTCGATAAACGTGCATATAGAGTAGAAGTGCTGCCCGTATAAACTTAGGAATATCTAACTCCGAATACCCGTGCGAGGTAGGGGTTCTGCCTAAGATATTATTATATTATTATAAATGGCTTAGACCATAGTTGGAGATATACCCGAACCTTGATTACAATTTAATATTATATAACTTTTCTTAAGCAAATGTTATAGTTAAAATATTATTTCTTCTTGATTAAGAAACGTAAGCAAATATGTACAAAGGGTATAATTAAAACATTTTTTCTTTTTTATTCAAAGAATATAGTTAAATTAATGTTTCTTCTTGAAGAAGAAACTCAGTATAGACGTTTCTTCCTGAAGAAGAAACATAGTATATGATTGATAAATAAATCAAGAGGACTAAAGGTCCAAATGCTTTATACAAACAAATGTTTTTATCAAGGTTAAAGCTATACAAAACGGACTATAGGTCTGGAGCTAGATCGGTGATCTAGTTATTTATACAAAATGTTATTCTCGTACTATAGGTCCGAGGTAACAAAAGAAGAAGCAGAATCAGAAAACAGGAATCAGTATCAAAAACTGATTATAAACAAAAAAGGTGAATACGCCTTAAACATTTTTAGAGTCAGAATGTTTGCATAGGATTTACGAATCCTTAATACTTTGTGTTACAATAATAAGAAACGGACACTCTGATTAAGAGTATACATGTGTATGGATCCATTCATACATGGTACCTCGGCATTTACCCGAGGCCATGCATATCATCAACATGCCTCTGAAGGTCTTCGGGACTGTTCAAAGAAATGATATTGTGTATATAATTAATTGTACAAGGTACTTAGGGTAATTTGATCCCAATTTATTTGGGTGCCTAATGAGTAGTCACAAAGGTATTATTGTTGGTTTCACAAAGGTATTGAAAAGATTTTTAAGAGTCAGCGTCATTCATCAGCCGTGTGCTGACGTATTTTCTAACCGTTTTACAGGAAAACAAGAAAAGTTAGAACAGACAAACAAGAAGGAATAGAATATTGGAGTTATAGTCATTTGATGCTATCTGATGGCTCAGATATTTTATTTCAAAGTATTATAAAGAGTTATGTTTTCTAAAGAATTGTATTTGAAAGATCAAACGGGTATTTAAACCCGATTGTTTAATATAATAATATTTTATTTAAGACTTCCGCTAAAATAAAACCCACAACTCTGCTGTATTTACAAAACATGTACTAACTATTGGTCACACGCCTAGGCCCTAAGTCGGGGTGTGACACATGATGCCATCACTCTAGCCGGTACCCTCACCGCAAACCACGTTAAGGTCCGGACCTTGACGCGGAAGAATCCAAGAAGCCCATTGATAAGCCTGCACCCGAGCCCAGTAAAGAATCCAAAACCGAATCCTTTAAGCCCGTATCCTTCAAGAACAACAATAAAAACTCTCCCCACTATCGCAACAATAAAAGGAAGTCAAATTCCGAAAACTATGTCTAGGCCTAATCGCAAGCCCAACCCACCAAGAAGCCCTACACGGGACCCCACCCATTATGTGATACATGTAAATTTTACCATTCACCTAATCTCAAGTGTCGTAAATGCACCTATTGGGGTCGATTTGGACACCTCTTTACCACATGCCGTGAACTCAACCAACACAAAATTCAACCATTTACCTCACCTCTTAGCCAACCCCAAACTTTATATTATGCTGAACCGTTTACTCAATCACCCTCAACTATTAGAGCTTGTTACAAATGTGGAGATCCTAGCCATTATCGCAGTGCATACCCAAGACTCACACACATGAACCAAATTCAATCCTACTCGACCCAGGTCACACAATATCAAGCTTACCAAGCCTAGGCCTATCTAACCCAAGTCACCCAAGCCCAAGTAAATCAACTTCAACCAATCCAAGCTCAACCCATCCAAGCAATTCAAGCCCAACCCATTCAACCAATTTAAGCCAACCAAATCCCAATTAACCAGCCAACCTCTAGTAACCAAGCTACTCAAAGTACTCAAGGACAAGTGTGCTTGTAGGTTCCCAGCCGGATCTACACAGGAGTATCTCGTAACACGAGGGTGCGGAATCCCCACGTAATACGATACGAGTGTAAGATATATAATACGTTGGGACGATACACAAACACACGTTACAATACTAATAAACACGTTGTATTGCAACACTTCAACACGTGATCTCAAATCACAAAAACACGTTATGACTACCAAAACCTTTTTCTAAACAAGCCTCGACAACTTCGCCTAACAGACTAGGCGAAGTTGTCTTAACTTCGCTTGTCTACAAGTTCGCTTACATCAGGCGAACTTATGTGACACCATATCTAAAACCAAAACAACCAATCTAACACGATTACAGACACATCCAAAACACTAGATACTGAAGTACTGACATTATGCACCAACAGACTCCCCCTTGGCAGTAGCTTCATATCTCTATCTTCAACCACGTGTCTTGTAATCCCAAAAGTCTCGTGTCACTCGTCTTCAAGCATGAACACCCTGTCTGACACAAACAGAGACCACCCTCTGGTACTTCTTGGCTTCATCTTTCCATGCAGGAATATAGAATATCTTCTTATCGTTTAGCATATGCAAGTCAGCTTGAGACAAATTTGCCAAGTGCATGGGATCATACACTCTCAGAATCTCTTGTTCATCTTCATCTTCCATAACCGCTTCAGCTGTTTGACTATCAACGTATCACCACTTGAGATTCTTTAAGACATCTTTGGGCATTATCTTCATCAGCACTTCTTTTAAACACCGAACCGGTTTATATTTCATTACCATCCAAGGTTTGCCATCAGCTCGCATTCCTCTTTCCTTATCTTCAACTAGCTTCCCTTTCTGCGGCTTTAACAACTCAAACTTTTTCTCTTTCACACTTTCTTTCCAAACAATCTTCCTAATAATTCTGGCCATATTATCATCACTTCTATTAATCAACCCCAATTTAGCCAAATCCTTCACCTCACACTCAGGCAAGGTATTGAGAGATCTCAACATCCTCTTAAAGTACTGAATCCCATCAAAGCGTTTAATCACAAATAATCTCAACTGCTCATCATACAACCAGCATATAATACCCTTCTTCGACTCAGCATACCCTTTGATATTGTAACTCTTTTTGAACATGGTTGGAACCGCTGGCTTCTTTGTCTTCACAAACCACTGAGCGTAGCCTTCTTTCCATCTCGGCTGCTCTTCCCACTCAGACTCATCTAACACATCCATATCTTGACTCACATTTGCCTTATCAACGTCTGGAATATCATGTTCTACACTGTCATCCACAATCTCTCCCTCTTCAATCTCACTATCAATCACAATTTGTTCTCCTATCTTTTCAATCTCCTCAACAGGTAACACATCATCATCACCCACAACATCATCATCCAACATTTCTTCATCATCCACAACCACAACATCTTCACCACCTGATCCACCTGTTGTACCAGTTGACTCCCCCTGAGATGTGGAAGTCCCAAGAGTTTGTTCATTTCTTGGCAACTCACCACCTGCACCTTTCGATGCATTAGGATCATCATCTCTGTCATGACTTTTCTTTGTTCTCAACTCATCGCCCTTGCAGCTCGTCTCCCCCTGAGATGCTAAGAACTGTTTTAAATCATCAAAAAGTTTACCGTGCTCAACAAGGAGGGACGATTGGATCTGATTCTCTGCTACAAGGCGCTGGATAGATTGAGTCTGGATTAGATTGATTCTCGACTGTTCAGCAACCACCCTTTCAAGAGCCGCTATCCTTTCAGAATCAGACAAGGTAGCATCAAAATCAAACCGCATGTGAGAAACATGTTGAGCATAAGGTGGAGGTATTCCCAGACTAGTTGGAGTGTCAGAAGTAGTCTGAAAAGTAACCGCGGGTGGTATTGTGACAGATAACCCCGCAATAGCAACCAATATCGACTCAACAAATCTTGCAACAACCTTTGTTGGAGTAACATTAGGAGGTGGCAAGGAAACTATTTTCGGAGATGAAAACTGAAATGTGGTTGGTGGAATACCAAATGATGATGATGTTGTCACCACGGGAACACTGGAGGTGATTGGTACTGTTACAGTCATCGAAGCCGGAACCATGGTCATACCAGATAACGAGGGTGGAGAGAAACGAACCACCCTTGAGCTTTCACCATCTCCCGAACCCTCACTAGTTCTGGCCCTCTTTGATCGACGTATCAACTGGTCTAACTCCTCCTCGAAGTCAGATTCACTGTCATCTGAGTCTTTCTTTCTCTTACCATGTATTCTTTCTTGTGTGACCAGAATCTGTCGTGCTTCAGCGATATCGTCAGCGGAGGAGTCAGAGTCGGTTCTCTCAGAATCTGCTACAGACATGGCTACCATCGAAACATTCACACCAGATGCCTCAGCTTCTGGTGCTTGAACCTCTACAGCTTGATCAATTTGCTCCATATCAAAAAACCCTTGGCCACCAAAAGAAGCTTCAAGATCTACCTGTTCCTCTGGAGCTGCAACAGGATCAGCAGGCAAAACCTGCTATACCACAGGTGGTGTATGAGGAACATCAGCTTGTTGCTGTGCCGGGTCCCGAAATTCATCTCCACGAGGAGCAATATAAGCAGGGTTCACCAAATAACCAAACAATGGAGTGTGCCGCGGACGAAGCTCTGGTTTGCTACGTGCGCTTGACGACCTACATTGCGCAAAGATCCTCTTACTTACACTCTCAACATAACGGATGGGACGTCGTTGAGGTAGCGTAGGTGCTACATGATTCAAAATCATCTGTAAGAATCTGGGGTACATTAAAAATCTTTCATGAGCGACCGCGCGTCTCTGACGATCGATTTCATAAAACACCATCTGACTGAAGCTGTAGGGCTTGTTGTAAGTCAGGGCTGTCATAGCAGACTGCATCGTTGCCCCCATACCGTCAGTACCAGCTTTACGACCCGACATGCACACAATCATCACGTGCATCAGAAAACGCCACTAATCCAACAAGAATCCCTTTCGCCTTTGAGTGTCACCCAAAGGACCCGAATAGCCCGTACGTAAAAATGCACCATCTCTGAATGGAGCTGAAAAATCTGTAGGATCATCTCTAGTTTCAGTCCCGAACTGCAAAGCGACTCTAATCTGATCTGCTGAGAACTGCACCTCCTGATTGTTCACTGTGGCGCGCATAACCGGAGGCTCAACTCTACAGTCATATTCTACCGTTCGCCAGAAATCTTCAATATTCGGTAGAGAAATGGGGAGAATTGTAGTAATAGCGTAAAAAATACGTGAGCGAACTAGGAAGGAGATGATCTCGCGATAATCGTCGATACCACTAGCATCCGGATCCAAAGTAATGTACATGTTGTGACCCGGAAAGAACTGTCGGTTGTTGTCACCACCTTCGTCACCACCAGCACCACCAGCTCCTGCTACAGCAGCCATATCTGCACAACAAACGGTCTAAGTTAGAACATCGACAAAGCAGATCATAACTTCGCCTGTTACCATGAGCGAAGTTATGATAACATCTTATGTGCAGGCGAAGTTAACCATATGGCGAAGTTGAGTGCAACTTCGCCTTAACCCTAACTTCGCCTGAGAACAACCAGGCTAATTAATTAAACATGAGCAGGCGAAGTTGAGAACAACTTCGCCTAAGCCTAACTTCGCCTGAATCTGAAACGGCGAGTACAGAGGTCCGATCCTGGGTTGTTTGGTAAATTTGTGATTGAAAACAAGAAAAGATGTTACTATGGAGATCTAGACGATTTACTGAGTTACAAACACATTAGAAACAGATTGGTTTATCAATTGTTTAAAAGTTAGCATAAACAATGTCACACATCGAATCATCACGGCCCTTGATTATCACCATTAGTATGAATTACATGTAATACCGAGCCTACACACCTTTAACACGGATTGGAAACAGATAATACGGATTCAAGGATTAAGTACGCCGAGGGTTAGGAGTGTATATAAGTTCGCCGAGGGTTTGACCATGTTGACCCTTATATAGGTTTGAAAATGCAAGGGCGAAGTTAACCTGAACTTCGCCCCTGTGACAACTTCGCTGGTCAACAGATTATCATTAACTTCGCTCAAGGTCAACCATGGTCAACTTCGCCTCTTTACAAGTTCGCCTAAAGTGTAATCGGAAGCAAAGTGTGCTCGGAAAACAAAGTGTACTCAGAAAACAAAGTGTGCTCGGAAGTAAAGTCTACTCGGCCTCTTTACAAGTTCGCCTAAAGTGTACTCGGAAGCAAAGTGTGCTCGGAAAACAAAGTGTACTCAGAAAACAAAGTGTGCTCGGAAGTAAAGTCTACTCGGAAAGCAAAACACTTGTATTTTTCAATTTTTAACTAGCACAAAGTGTACCCGGAAGCACAGTGTGCTCGGAAAACAAAGTGTACTCAGAAAACAAAGTGTGCTCGGAAGTAAAGTCTACTCGGAAAGCAAAACACTTGTATTTTTCTATTTTTAACTAGCACAAAGTGTACCCGGAAGCACTTTCCTAGCACAAAGTGTACCCGGAAATCAAAACACTTGTGATTTTTCAATTTTCAACTAGCACAAAGTGTGCTCGGATTAGTTAGTGCTCGGAAACAAAGTGTGCTCGGATTACTTATTGCTTTCTCATTTTCTTTCACTTAACACCAAGCATGCTCGGGAGCAAAAGTGTGCTCGGGAGCAAAAGTGTGCTCGGTAGCAAGGGTGTGCTCGGGAGTACTTGTGATTTTTCATTTTCTTTCACTTAACACCAAGCATGCTCGGGAGCAAAAGTATGCTCGGGAGCAAAAGTGTGCTCGGTAGCAAGGGTGTGCTCGGGAGTACTTGTGATTTTTCATTTTCTTTCACTTAACACCAAGCATGCTCGGGAGCAAAAGTGTGCTCGGTAGCAAGGGTGTGCTCGGGAGTACTTGTGATTTTTCATTTTCTTTCACTTAACACCAAGCATGGACAACTTCGCCTCTTTACCTTAACACAAGTTCGCCTAACTTAAATTACAAAACAGGACCTTATAAATTTGATCAAAGTGCAACTGTCTTTTAAAATTCTCCGCTAAAGATTTAAACTTTACGATCAAAGAACCAAGTAACCAAGTTTTAAACCACAAAACAAAATATGCAAAGAAAATTTTAGTAAGTAAATAAAAGGGATCAAATTTCAGTCTTGACGAGAACCTGCATGTTTTAGAAAAGATCCGAACAGGAATCATACTAATTAAGTGGCTGTCACATAGATCCATGTTCAGCGGTATTATGACATAAAGAAACAGGTTGTAAGCAGGTATAAAACTTAGTATGGTTTTCATCGCTTCTGTGATACGGATTAGGTTTAATTAAGCTCAAAATTTAGATGGACATCACATGAGAGATTGTGATGCCTCCTATCTATTCTCAAAGCGTATTTGGCTTTCCCCAAGTCACCCCGAATTGACCTCGACCTGTAGTGTCTGATTAAACAGTAAGTACATATCGATCTTTAGAGTCTTCTCCCCGTTCTCTTTCTTGCCTCTTGGTTGATATTTGAAATAACATAAGCTTCAAAAAGGCTTAACAACATTTTTTTTTAAATAAAGATATTAATACAGCTTCAAATAGTAGACGACTGCAAGTCCCGAATCTGGATCACTGCAGGTACTTGACACACCATCTTCTCGGAAATCAGAACACTCACGGGCTCGTGTATGACAGGGTAATCACTTTTCTGCCTATCATTCGGAAAGATGTATATGGAGACATGCGCAACTCAGAATGATTCTCCACATTAAATCGAGGAGATTTAGTTTGTATCATTTCTACTTTTACGCACCATAAAAAGCTACCATAACATACAATGGCTGTTCTAGAGTCTTTTAGGCCTAATAACTTCACCAGTTAGGCACACAGAAATAGTTTTTCTATCACTTTCCAAGGTTGGATCAATTTTCTTTTAAACATTGTATAGAAACCTCTTACGAAGTTATAGACTTGAAAAATTATACCATCTCCCTTTAAAAATGTTAAATTCTATCGCCCCGATCAAGTCAAAGTCTTCAGGTAAACGGCTATCCTGAAGATCCAATGGATCAGCTGGACCGATCACATACGAGTATGTGTCCTTCTAACTAAGTATGAACGACTATTTTTCAGCGAAAGAATAAAAACTCATCATAAACCGCCCCGGTCACTTTCAGTCATCCGGTTAATGGCTATCCTCTTAAAACATATCCGAGGATGTGTCCTTCAAACTGAAGCAACCGACATAATTCTAAGCGGTAGTGATTTTTTTTAAATAAAAATGAAAATCAAGGTTACTCGGGATTGATCATCCCATTTAGCTCAACCAGATTTTGAAAACGGGATCGGTCAAACGCTTTAGTAAAAAGGTCGGCGAAATTATCCAACGAATCAACCTTTTCTAGCACAATTAATTTCTTCTTAGCACAATCCCGTATAAAATGATGACGAATGTCAATATGTTTAGTTTTGTTGTGTTTGACGGGATTGTTAGTTACTGAGATTGCAGCAGTGTTATCAATGCAAATAGGAGTTTGAGTGAAATTCAGACCGTAATCGATGCTGCCATGTACTCTACTTCACAGGTGGAAATGGCTACTGAGGTCTGCTTTTTGCACTGCCACGACACCAATTTTCCTCCCAGAAACTGACATCCACCGGTAGTTGACTTCCTGTTCTGATTGCAACCACCATAGTCAGAATCTGTGTAAGCTACCAAATCCAGTTCTCCCCCTTTCGTGTACCACAATCCCAACTTAGGCTTGCCTTTGACAGAAGACATGATTCTTCCGTTGTCATCTCAGTTGACCTCATATCCATTACATACGTGTTCTTTTCTATTGGAGCTCTCATCACCACCCATGCCTCTGGTATCTTGAAACCAGGATAAAGGACGATTGCCTCGTTTTTAGTAAAATACACCGTGTATTATTTGTCACAAATCTGAGACACACTCAACAGGTTATGCTTCAACTCTTCTACAAAATTCACCTTCTCTAACTTCATTTTTCCATTTTTCACAGTTCCAATACCACTGATTCTACCTCCACTCTCTCCAGCGAAACTAACCCTACCTCCTTGAACAGGTTTCCAATCACGTAACAAATTCTTGTTACCAGTCATGTGCCGGGAACATCCACTGTCCACAACCCACAGATTGTTTACAGCCCTGTTCGACTGTTCCTGCACAATTAAAGAAAAAGATTAAAATCTGGGGACCCAAGACCTACTGGTCTTGGGTCGATTAAATCTGTTGACCGGCATCCAGTACTTTGGTTGCCCAAAGTCAGTTTGAGGATGATTTCTGTAAGTTCTGAAAGGAAACCTTCTCGAGGATTGACTATGAGGCCATCCAAACCTTAGTGAATTAACTGAGTTATAATTGTTGGTTTGGTTGTTAACTGGGAAAAACTGAGATCGATTTCTTTGAAATCTTGGATTAGACCAATGTCTGAAATTTGGTGTGTTCACATTCTTACCATCATTATAATTAATATTCATTTTATTCTCAGTTTTCGGATGCCTCATACCTCTAACTTTTCTCTGGTTTAGAGGACAATCAGCAATAAGGTGTCCTACTTGATTACATCTGAAACAACTTATGTGTTCAACTTTCGTCTTAACAGTTGTTGTAGAGGTCGAGGTTGCATTACTACCCGTTCGTCTAACATATGGTGGGACGAACGGGTTTAGGGAAGAATTCTTTTCATCAGGCTTATATTCCTCCCCACGTTTTAGTAACACTACCTCTTCTTTTATCTCACCCGATTCGGATGACTTGTCCGAATTTGATGAGACAGAGCTAGGAACAGAAATCTCAACATTGGAAATTGCTTACTCGTTTCGCTCTTATTAACTTCAGGTTCTTTAGTAGAAATTTTGACTGGAACTGTCTGACTAATCTCAACATCAGCAGATTTCTGATTACTAGGATTATAGGTATAGTTATTGTTATACGGTGGTGGAACTTCAAAAAATCCAATTCCCCTTTTGTTAACTGGGGAACGTTGAACACTTATGATGTGATCAAGCATTGCTGAAGAGTTTCTAAATTGTTCAATTTTTCTGTTTAGTTCCACCACTTTTACCTGGTAATCAGCTATCTGTTTATCTCTTTCAGCAATCAGTTTGGTTTTTTCTTCTAACACTTCATAACTAAGATCAATCACTTGTACTTTATCAGCTAGACTTGCTTTAAGACTTCTGATATCCTTTTCACTAGCTTTTATTTTTACCGAGTAACTGTTTTCTCTAGTTTTAGTGTAGTGATGATCTTCTTTTAACGTTTTAAATTGTGCATCCAAACTAATAAACTGATCAGTTACTGTTTTCAATTGTTCAGACAGATTTTCACATTGTATACAAGGAGGTTCAGAACTTACCTCAGAGAGCTGATCGTTCACTTCTGCCATATATGCTTGATTTTCTCCCGTCTCCCGCTCACTTCCTCCAGTTTCGATGTTTACCAAATTAGCTTGTTCGAACACTTCCTCAACTTGTATATTCCAGTTGTATCCACCATTCTGTCTAGATACCATAGCTCTATTCTCACTACCACCCCCATTCTGTTGTGCAGGCCTGTTCTAACTTCGTTCGACTCTCTCATTTGTACATTCCTTAGCAAAGTGACCATTCTGTTGACAGTTGTAACATCGAACCTTTGATTTATCAAACCCTGGTCTTTCTCCAACGAACTTTCTACCCGTTTTCTTCGTGAATCTCTTTATCCTTCTTACTATCATAGCCATCTGCCACTGCAGATCCTTCTCCTCCAAATCATCAGCATCGATCTGATCATAGTCTTCATCCAAAGTTGCAGGGTCGACTATTTTACCTTTGATGTAGTTCTCATAAGATGCAATGAAGGATTCATAAAGAGCAAACTGTTGTTCAGCTGATTTAACACTCATGGGCATCTGTGAGTAGTTGTAGCTCGGAACATTTGACGAGAAATTTCTAGTTGTGGCTTGAGGTTTTGAAGGATTACTACCTCCAGCTACGAAACATACGTCGCCATCCATATTGAGAATCACATGACCATCACGAGTTGAGTTTGAATTTGATTCTCCCTTTGAGTAGTAGGCAGAGGATTCTGACTTTGAACTTGAACTTGGAGTGACTTTCGCACCATACATTCCCGGATCCTGAACCTGATCAGTTAGTGTTTCCTTCCGAACCATGTTAAGTTCAAAATTTTGTAAGTTATTAACTGCTGTTTCCAAATTAATATTGGCAAATTCTTTATCCTCTCTCATCAAAACCGTATACATTTCCCATTTCGGTGGAAGAGCATCAAGAAGTTTCTCTACTATCTCTTCTTCTTTGTATTCAATGGAGTAATTACTGAGTTCGGTCATCAAGTGATAATATCTGGTGATGATATCGTCAAGTGATTCATTTTTCAAGTACTTGAATACAGAGAATTGGGTTTTTAGCAGCTTTGTCTTGGAAGCACGTATCCCCACATTACCTTCATAACGATTTTCTAGTGCTTCCCATATCTCTCTAGCAGTTTTGTACTTCTTGAAGGTTTGGAGAATCTCTTGTGGAAGAGCCATGGTTATTGCTGCATGAGCTTTACTCTCTGCCTCATACATTTTCTTTTCCTCCTCTTCCATCTTACTGTACTTCTTAATTTGATCACGACCTTCAAACAAGGATGTTGGTGGAATGTATCCATCTTGAATGCAAACCCACATCTTGGCGTCTTGATACTTCACGTACTGTTCAAACCAATCTTTCCATGCAACGAAATCGGTACCCTTAAGCATTTTTGGAGCCTTAGTAGCTGAACCGGCTTCAACCTCCATTTTTACCAGTTCTGTAATGTTTATTGAAGTCATAGTTGAAAGAAACACGACTCGAAATAACAAGAAAGTATTTAATATTTAAACAGTGACCAGACAGCGAAGTTGTGACAACTTCTCTTGTTAACTTCGCCTGATCCTAACTTCGCTTGTACTCAACTTCGCTTATACTCAACTTCGCTTGACAACTTAACTTCGCTTAAACCTCCTAATTTCGCTGCTTACAACTTCGCCTGCTCTTAACTTCGCCTTCTCTATAACTTCGCTTAAACCCTACAAACAGTGACGGCAACTTCGCCTGATGAACACAAGGTTTTTGCAGGTTTTAATTGGACGTATTGCGAGGTATGCGAGGGCGTAATGGGTTATATTTGATGGTGGAAGATGGGTAAGACACAAAAACTAGGTATTTCAACGTAAACTCGATCCGCGAATAGTCAAACGGAACGATCTTAACACCTGTGTGATAATCCTGAACCACACAATCACGAGCAAATGCTCTGATACCAATTGTAGGTTCCCAGCCGGATCTACACAGGAGTATCTCGTAACACGAGGGTGCGGAATCCCCACGTAATAAACACACGTTACGTTGAGACGATACACAAACACACGTTACAATACTAATAAACACGTTGTATTGCAACACTTCAACACGTGATCTCAAATCACAAAAACACGTTATGACTACCAAAACCTTTTTCTAAACAAGCCGAAGTTAGGCATATATAGGCCTCGACAACTTTGCCTAACAGACTAGGCGAAGTTGTCTTAACTTCGCTTGTCTACAAGTTCGCTTACATCAGGCGAACTTGTGTGACACCATATCTAAAACCAAAACAACCAATCTAACACGATTACAGACACATCCAAAACACTAGATACTGAAGTACTGACATTATGCACCAACAGTGCTACATCAATGGTTCTCAAGTCTAAGCCTCCCTCCTCGTGAAGACATGTTACGCGAGGAAACTTATTTATTTTGTTGTTCCTTTCATTTAAATCTATTGTAATGACTTCATTAAATTTCAAATTTTGTTATGAATGAAAATCAATGATTATTGATATCTGAATTCAATTTCTCGTTCATTTCTATTATGACAGTTATTGCACTATTTGTCGTTACGCAATTTATTATCACAACTCAAGTGGTCTTTGACCGGTTGTTTCCCGGGACTATGTGCATGGCAATGTGCATGGTTATCTAATTGTACCGTATTTGTATCATGAGCTACATATGACCGATTTTCTACAAAAGTTTTGATTTATAAATTGAGACTATGAACATGGGTTTTACATAGTTATCTAATAGGAGCCACAAGTACAAATTCTATTTTGATATTTTTGATACAAATATCTTTAGTCATGTGATTCGTTACTTGTTTGTGAATTTTGTTGCCATCTCAAGTACTTCTATACATCTAATGTGTAAATTTCTCATTTAATTTCAAAATTTCCTCCGCCCTTTTATTTCATTTTGTTGTTATTACTTTTGAAGATTAACTTCAACAATTTCGTTACATTTTTTTTAAAGTTTATTTACTATTTATTTATGGTCATCAAATTTCACGTATTAATTTTGTTCCATTGCTCTTGATCAATTAGTTATATTTAAAGAGTGATTTAAAATGTTTTCGTTTACCTCGTTTTCAAACCCACCCAACGGGATAAACCATGAGCATCATGCGACGATCAAAATAATTACGAGTGCATGCATAATTATCGAAATCCTCGCATGAAACTCATAGTGAATACAGTTGTGTGTCATAACTCAGTACCTAGGGTAATTTTGGGCCAAGATAAAAATATAGATATGATAAGGGTATGGTGGATACGCCGCTAGTACATCTTATATATAAGTGTCTTTATCATATTTTCCGCTTGTAGAGTTATTCGGGTCACTCAAATATCTGTGTTATTTTTATTAAAAAATAATTTCTTTGTTTTCTTCCTTCATGTTATTTTTTTTTTCTTTAATTTCGGTACGAAATTTCCATAAAGTTGTAAGTAATGTAACATTCGTTATTTTTCAAACCAGAAACCCGGCCCGTTAAAACTTTCTTTCGTTTTATTGCTCGGACGTTCATTATTAATCGATGAGTTTATTATTTATTAATATCTTATCTCTATTATAGTTATCACGTTACATACTACTCGATTCCGCTTATTCGTTAACTGAACATTTAAACCTATCAATCTTGTACCGTTTTAACCCTTTAACTAGTGTCGTTACTTGTTTTGGTACCTAAGCCAAAACACAAGGACCCAATCACAAAATAATCGAATTATTATTTTTTCCCTCTCTCTACTCTTCTTCCCTGTCACAACACTATACACCCTCTATGTCTTTCTTGTTCCCTAATTCAGGGATTATATCGCGTAATGATTGTATCAAATCTCTTGTTAACAAAAATCGAATCAACCGACACCCAAATCTTGATAAAACATCTTGGATTGACAGCTAATTCGTTTAAGGTAAATCACGGCTACGTCGTCCTTAAAACACTATAAATACATTATTACAATTCAATTAAACGATAGCACATCATCCCCACACCATCACGACTCAAAACCCTAACTAAATTTCAATCTACGAAGTTGACAAGACCAGTTTTCATCCCGAGTTTGAGCCGTGAGCCCTATTACGCCGTTCACCCTCAATTCATTAGCGTTTCTAGTAATTGTAATTGCATTTGATTCATTTTTACCAAATAAACATTAACCCTAAGTCAATTTTAATCAGCTTCGATCAATTGGACATAAACCGAATTCTAGGGTTTATGATTTAGGGAAGAACAAGATCTGGTTGTAATATACTTAAATAACATGTTTAATCTTTTAAACAAATTAAGGCGCTGGCCTAATGGCCAGCACATGTTTTCTGAAAAAGTAAATTGGCTTGGGGAGCGGGTTCGAGTCCCTTAGGCCTGGTTTTGTATTTTCATTTTTTTAGTTCATTTATAATTTTTTTTTTGTTGCTAATATGTATTCGTAACACTAACTAAACGCTATCTTGATAAACCGAACCCCGACTTAGTGTTTTCTTGTTTTTGAACTTGTGTTTCTAAATTAATCTATATATATATATATATATATAATATATAATTTTTTACCTCTCGCTTAACGAACTGAACTTTTTTCCAAACTAAAATCTTTCGTTTAACCATCCCATTAATATATATTTATTATATAATATTTCATTTAGTTATCAATAAATAATATTTTTGTTATTCATCAAAAATAAATGCAAATAATAATGATAACCATGATCAATATGATAATTAGATTACTTATATATAAATTAGATGTCACACCCCGAAAACCTTAATCTAGGCAGCGCATGACTTTGACTAAGTCGTTCGGGTCGTGACAGATGCCGATAGCCAATCATAATAAAGCAAAATATTTTAATAACAAAAGTTTGAATTTTATTTAAAAAGTTAACTTTATTTGCAAATAAGAGTTTACACGTGTCATAGACACGGTTTTATTACATGAACACAACACCAACTCATTTCCCATTTCGTCTTGAAGCCATCACTTACCTGAAAAGCATATTAAAACGTTTGTCAACACAAATGTTGGTGAGTTATCTTAATTATACAAAAATAGCTTATATATATATATATATACATCCATTATAACCGACATAGTTTCCTAGAACTATTCTTTCACCATAGGTTTTAATGCCAAATGTCAAAATTCTATTGGCTTTTACCATTCCTAGGAAACAACTTTTTATTTGAACTCTTTTATATATATATATATATATACTAGGAGGAAACCCGCGCGATGCGGCGGTAACGCGGCAGGATTATAGGGGCATCGGTTTAGTTCGTTACGATAAACGTATTAACACAAATAATTTTTTTGAGATTTGTTCGCGATTAATACTATATACATTTCATCATAAAAATACCACAAAAACATAAAAGGGTGACCAAAGCAAGTAGTATCAACTGGTTCCCTAACACCATCTGTCCAAACTAAAGAACTGTAAGAGCCAGCAAGTACGAGCACAGATAACATGTCGGTTACGTGCGAACCAATGCCGAGTTGCATGTGTATGGGCTTCAGATTGCATTTCCACGCATCGAATGCGGTGTTACCTGTGTCAATGACCAAATTCAAAATAAAAGTAAAACATTAGAAGGATTTCTTAACCTCATTCCAACATTTGTAAGAACAACAGTTTGTAAAATGGCCAGCCGAGCTTTGGCATCAATGACCAAGTTGAACATAAAAGTCAAAATTTTTATCTTCTTATATTTAACCAAAGAATAGAGTGAGAATACTAATGACCAGTCAACTTTTGGCATCCATGTTGACCCATGTAAAGTCAACAAGGTGTAGAAAGCCAACTTTGACAAAAATAATGTTAACCGAAAATCTCAATTTGACCCTACAAAGTCAAATTTTAAAAGATTGTTCGAATCAAAAAAAGATTAAAAAAATCGCTCAAAACTGGCTCGTTCACAAAGCTAGCCACTGCATTCTGCCCGTTTACAAACCGATATTTAGAACTCTAATCTAATCCACTTCATCACAAATAAAAGACATAACTTCTCTTTAGCAATGGTTTAATTAATTAAATTAAAAATAATAGAAATAAACACACACATAGAGAGCAAGAGCTGCTTTGTTCTCGTTTATAAAATTGTTTCAGCAAAGATTTCATAAAGTTTATGAAAAAATAATTTAAAGAATAAAAATACTATTCAAACCTTAACAAGAGCTGATCTGTTGATGGCACAGTAAGATGCTGCAATTTTGAACTTCCAAGTGTAATAAGCCTTTTCTCTTCCGCATCGCTTATCATAGAAAGTGCAGGCCTAATAATGAATACATAAGAAAGTCAATGTAATTAGGATCCTTATAATAACAGTCAACTTTTAGCTTTAAAAATTTAAACTTATGAAGCCTTGAGTTCAATTTAGACAATTGTTAAAACTGTTTTTTTTTTTTTTGTAAAAATTGTACACGGTTAAACAATTTTTAAAAAAGAATTGCATTCACACTTACCGATATCATTTATATTCGTTAGTTTATGTTTGTTAATATTCTTTGATTAGTAGTTTAATTACAAAAGGGAAAAGAAAATAAGAAGAGACAACAATATAATAAAATAGCAAAAATGCTAATGGTATACACACACACATATATCCACAAGTCAAGATTTTGACGTTACCAGGATGCTTATTCCTGTCCACTGCAAATACCAAAGCAACAACAGCAGGTTCATGTTCTTCAGTAACAGTTATGTTATTGGTACCATCGGTGTGTTGGAACTGACAGCCGCTATCACCAACAATGACAGTTTCTTGTGACATGGCATAATCTACAATAATAAATCAAAACACATTAAATTTATTGTATGAGTCACTACAACACGTTGAAGTGTTTACAAATCAACACTAACCCATTTTTCCATAACAACTTTCATGCATGCTTGGAAGTCCTGTAAAAAAAGAACATCATTATGTTTAAAATAAAACAAGAAAAGTACTTGTTAGTAATATGTGCAGATTTAACATGAGAAATGACCTACACTGAACATTATAATTGCAGCAGGGGATTTAGATCCCGAAACAGAAGTTGAGAACTCTCTAATGTCTGTTACAAAGTTATCAACCATGACAATTTGTGGTCCTGATACACGAATACACAAAATTATAAAAGTTAAAAACTCAAAAAATTTCAACTAAAGCAATATGCGTGTTACACCAGCATGATACGTTTAATAGTATGTTTTACAAAAATTAAGACTTGCTACCTCAACTTGCTTTAAAAGTGGGTTTGTTCTGACTTTCAATCCCGGTAGAAATCCAATAGTCAACATGACCGCTCTATTTGCAGTCTCGGATACAGCTGGAGGAGAATCGGGCATATCATCCTCCTCAGTAATCTCCCACTGAACCTGCAGATCATTTGATTCACCACTTTCTTAACACAAAAAAAATTACTATTAAAACATATAAATATGTAAAATAGAAAAAAAAACCTCTTTGAATTCATCAGATAGCGTATCCCTTCCGATTATTCCGGAAGGATCATTAGTAATGACTGGAACATGTGAGCCAAATTTTGTAGTTATCTGCAAGTCATTCCATATCAATTGATGCTTTATATTCATTTAGTTGTGAATATTTAATAATAATTAAATTGAAATAACGTACGAGTTGGTGAGCATCTTGTAAATCGAAAGATGGGCTGATTGAAGCAATGGCAAAATGAGGACGAACTGGCTGAGATAATACTTTATTCAACACTTCTTCTACAGCAATCTGATCAAAATTAATAATTAATCAATTAGGGCATAAAACTTATTAGTATTCGAATGATTAATTTTCCAATTTCAATAAAGAAACCCTTAATTTCTAAATAATGTTTTGGGGGCGAATCTGGCTACAAGAAGCATCTTCATGCGCGTCCAGATTTCGAACTTGATTAAACACTCGTTCAATAATATTAATTAAAACCCTAAAACCTAATATGAATTCAGATAGATTTACCTGTCCGTCTGCTTGTCTGTATGGACTTGAAGTGAAGATTGATGCTTGTATCGGTGCGTGATGTTCAACGGAGATCGGATTGGCAGGTGGCAAGGAGAAGAGATCGAGAGAGAGAGAGAGAGAGAGAGAGAGCCGGATCTGATTTTGAAATTTGAATCCTACGCCGAATTGATTCACGGGAAAAACTATTTGAGATTTGGATAGGGTTACAACTTACTGCTATATGCATTGTACATTATGCTTAAGAGTTATTTCAACATTCACACTTTCTCTCTCTAATATATATTATATATAGTAACAGTGGACATATCATTTTATAAACAAATCATACTGTTGTAAACGAGCAAAGAATACAACACGTGTATGACTATCAAAATGATAACTCGAGACATACCAAACTCAAAATATTCTCACTTTTAACCAACACGATTGGAAGTGGGGGGATCATCCCGAAAGATCTACCAACATTTATGTGCCCTTACTATTTCGGTAACCGTTATTTAGTGAAATTGAATCATCCCATTTTAATACACTTTGTAAAATAAAATGTATTTAAAACTTCAGTAATAAACAAAAGAATATGCTTTTACCCCAAAAACATTTATTAAAACAAACATTCCAAAAAACGAGGGGATTTTAGAGAAACTCATAGTCGAAGCTTTTTGTCCAAAATCTCGTGTCATATATTAGTACACGTTTGTTAATAATTCGGTTTGTATTTAACTTGTTAATAACCTTTATTTATTTAATATTAGTTTAATAACCACACAAGCATACAAGCACATAATTCCTGTTTAACAATTAACAAGTAAGTACAACACGAGTTTTGTTAACAATTGTCTTATTAACTATTATATTATAAAATTTATAGAATAATAATTGAATATTAAAAATAAATTATTAAATTTCAGTTGCTGGAAAGTTTTTAAGAAGAAACAATTAGAAATTTATAATTTGTTTTAGTTGATTTATGTCGGTTTTGTAGGTTTTGCGTTTAAAAATGAACAGATTAACTTTTCGTATAAAATTTTATTTTTAAATATTTGAAAACACTTGTTATATAAATATTAGTTAAGTTTTAGGAGTTCTTTTATAAAATTACTTTGTTTTTCAATTTAGTTATTATTTTCTAAAAATAGCAACTTTTAACTTTTTCGTGTCGGTTTTCACGACACGAACCGTCTAGGATCAAGTCTTACTATCTTGTCCTCTTTTTATACATTAGCTTATGTTGTATATAAGTCTTTCATAGCTTTAGGGGTTGTTCTAAAACAGTCTCTAATTGTCGTGTCGGTTCACGTTTAAAAGTCGGTTTTTCGCCCGTTAAAGTTACCGACAAGCAAACTAAGCCAAATAAATTCACACTAAAAATCTTATGAACCAAATATGTATATTATAACCTATAATTTACCATAATTTTCAGATTTGATCACATAATACCAAATTACACATTTTTAATCAAATTAAGTCCTTAAACTCATATATTAACTTCACATAATACCAAATTACACATTTTTAATCCAATATAAAGTCTATTAATTTAATGTGAATAAAACATCATCATATAATTTAAGAAGACATATTCTTATTACCATATATTCCTTTAGAATGTTCTAACATGAATGCCTAATCATGTGTGATAATTTCAAACAATTCATCAAACATCTTATTCAAGTACATTCATGTCCGTCTATCATGTATTTATCAAATCAAGTTCATCAAGTATGTATAAGTTCAAGCATCTCATCATTAATCAATCAAATAGGATTTTCTAAGTGTTTAATCAATAAAGTTTCTAGTTATAGTAACTTTTCTAAATTCAATGATTTTATTCAATTCAAACGTTCAAATATAATCATGTATGATTCTTATTTATATCATTCAATTAGTTTGACAAAGTTTCATGCAACAAATTATGCTATTTGGTTTTAGATTTTTCTATTAATCAAGCTACCAAGTTTCTGTTTCTAGCAAGCGGTCATCAAGTAATTCCTACAACAATTCAATAAGTATTTAATTGATGTATTCTATCATAATTCAAATCAATGTTTAACAATCTATCAAGTTCATATATCTTAAATATATATAACCGAAAGCTCGCTAAATTCCCTCAAGCCACGATATTGCTTTATTTTTTAAGTGAAGGATTCTCATTCATTTAACCCACAAATTCATGGGTATGGGTCTCACCAAACCTAGATAGTCCTTAAACGGGTTATAACATCTCATTATATTAAAAATTTATCTCATAAAATATTGGATATGAAAATCCTTTAGAATAGAGACATATTAAAAAATAATATTCATTTTTTACAAAATATATTATTTATAATTAAAAATAAATTTTATAATAAAAAAAAATAAGCAGGTCACGGGTCTCACTTAACCTAATCGGGTATAACATCTCATTTATTTATGAAACCTTTTTATCATCACATTATAAGTATATTATTAACTTCATTACATTAAATAAAATTAAAATCCAACAAAATATATAAATAATATAAATGAATAATCTAAAACAACATATGAGGATGTAAATCAATTACAATACATGTTGCGTGTAAAAAAAAAGGAAAAAGAATGAAAAAAGGAAAAGAAAATAAAAACAATAGAACTAAGAATCTTAATATTAAATATATATATAAGAGAAACCTTTAAAAGTTTTCTGGTTGCTTTTTATAGTCTCTCAAACCACCAGATTGTTTTATTCGTAAATGAAGACTTCTCATGCATTTAACTGTAGCATCCTACTTTTGATAATAAATAATAAATAAAAAAGGTTGTGTTTATTTAATATAGAATTAATATTTAATTAAGTTAAATAACATAAAAGAGTGTGGGCTTGGTTAAGGAAATATGGAATAAGAGATGGTCATGGGCCTTAGGTCCATGGGTTTGAGAGAGTATAAATACTCCTTAAACCTCCCTAAAACTCTAAAATCTCTCATTCTCATCCAATAGTATCCTTACACACTCAAAACACACAGAAACACTCCTTAAACCCTACGGCTCATACCCGAACCCAATGAAGGAAGATTTGTGTTAGATCTTTGATTATACAAGCAGAACAAGTCCATTGTGTACGTTGAAGCTAAAGCGTAGCCTATAACACATCAAAAGGTACATGCTTTATATATAAAGGTTGAGTTTTTAAGAACAATTTGCCCTAAGACTTGGTACTAAAGCAAATCGGGTATTTTCATACCATAAAAATGTAAATTTGATGTTAAAAATGGACTTAATGAACTCATGAGTATGAACAAACCCTTGATCTAGCTTAAACGGGTTTAAAATCAATAAAGGTTTGAAGTTTATTGCTAAAAAAGCTAGATCTTGGTCTAGGATGGAAAGGAAAACGTTTAGGAGGCTATATGACACTAAAATATGAGAATAGATGTTATAATATGTAGTAAAAAACATAATAATGGTATTAATACCCTATAGTGGGTATATCCGAATGGAAAAATGACATTCGAATGCAAGCATTATAATGAATGGCATTCGAATGGAAAAGAAAGAGGGAGGAGAAAGAAAGACAAGAAAGAAGGAAAAAGGTTTCAGGACCATTCGAATAAAAAGGGTCTTTTCGAATATGAAGGATCCATTAGAACCAAAGGGGTCCATTTGAATAAGAAGGATCCATTCGAACCAAAGGGGTCCATTCGAATAAGAAGGATCCATTCGAATCAAAGGAGTCCATTCGAATAAAAAGGGCCTAATCGAATGAAAGGGGTCCATTCGAATGGAAGGCCCATTCGAATAGAACCTGTCATTCGAATGGAAGGCTCATTCGAATAGAACCTGCCATTCGAATGGGAGGTCCATTCGAATGGAACTTGCCATTCGAATAGGTAAACCATTCGAATAGCTCGACCCCATTCAGGGGCTCTGCTCCTTGGACCCTGCTAGGGGTTGCCGCCCCTAGACCCCGCTGCCAGGGGCGCTGCCCCTGGACCTTCGTAGCTAGGGGTTACAATAACCTAGAAGTATGATATAGTTAGAAATAGTTAATTGATACTTGTAATTATTATACAGTTAGCCGTGCAGAGCTATAAATGGGTATTACTATAAACTCAGTAAGAAACAGGTTTTAGGTGAGTTGCTAGTCTTATTTCGTTGTTATGTTTTCGGGGCTGTGTGCATACTCGATGTGTTTAGTTAATACACTTACCTTTAGTGGTAAGTGTATGCTATATGAAGGTTTATAAATGATGTATGTATGATATATGAATGTCTATGAATGATGTATGTATGATATGTGAATGGTGTAGAAAAGATTATGAGTATGTATGAAAGTGTATAAATATAAAATAAAAGGAAGGTATGTACGAGTTGACGATAAGAGGGTGGCAGACCCTAATAATATATGTGAAGGAGGGTGGTTGACCATAATAATATCTGTGAAGGAGGGTGGCAGATCCTAATAATATATGTGAAGGAGGGTGGCAGACCCTAATAACATCTGTGAAGGAGGGTGGCAGACCCTAATAATATCTGTGACGGAGGGTGGCAGACCCTAATAATATATGAGAGGTTATAGAGCGAAAGGCTCTTTAAAACGTATAAGTATGTATGTAACATAATATCAAAATATGAAAGTATGAAGGAAAGAAAGAAAGAATGAAAGTAAGAATGAAGGTATATACTTATCTATGTACGAAAGAAAGAAGAACAGAATAAGTAAGTAATATGTATCTTCGGATACATATAAGTAAGTATGTGAATGTATCGTATGTTGCTTGATTAACTAGAACTCACTCAGCGTAGCTGACTTTTAGTATGCACACAGGTGAGTAGGATGAGACACCTGGCTTGAGGAGGGTCACATGGCTGAAGAATAAAGAAGCTGACATCTGAAGACTTTATTTATGATGATTAAACCAAAATACATGTTATTTAAATCTTAAGACTTATGTAATGAATGGTTGACATTTATCTATTCCATGAAAAGTTTTAATTAACTTTGATATTTAAAACCGTGTTTATGAGTAAATCCAACGTCCAATGTAGGGCACCAGGAGCGGGGCATTACATTAACCCAAATACACGGGTATGGGTCTCACCAAACCCAGATAACCTTATACGGGTGATAACATCTCATTATATTAAAAATTTATCTCACTAAATATTTAATATGAAAATCCTATAAAATAGGGATATACTAAAAATTGATATCCAAATTTTTTAAAAAAAGATAGTATTTATATTAAGGAACAATTTTGTAGTAGAAAAAAAATAAGCGGACGGGTCTCACCAAGCCCATAGCTTTTTAAACGGGTTATAACATCTCATTTATTTGTGAAACCCTTTTATCATCAAAGCCTAAGTATACTATTAACTTTATTACAATAAATAAAATTAATATCCAAAAAAAAAAATATTAGACACAAAGAAGAAACACAAACCCCGTAATACAAGGGATAAAAACTAGTAATGAATATTCATATTAAGATAAAAATTCAACTATGCATTCAACAAAGTTTCCTTTATTAGACATCACAATTCTCTATAGTCTAACTTTAAACATTGTCTTTAAACTAACAAGTTATGAAATCTCTAGTATATAACCTACCATCAACATCAATTTCAAGTTCCATTAAACGTCAATAATCATCAAATAATCCAAGTATTCAAGTAAATCACTAAATTTGCAAAATTTCCAATCTATGAACAGTCTCTTGTCTAATTCTATTTTAATTCTAGGACTTCAATCATTATGAATAGATTATGACCACATGAGCGATTTCATTGATCATTATTTACTCAAAATCCATTTTAACATCAAACCCACTTATCATATTCATCCATGTTCTTTCCCAAATTATCCAACTATGCAATTAAAAACAAATGCAATATCTAATCATCTTTAACAATCAAGGGTGATCTTTATCATTAGTGTATGAATGTATGTGAGTGTTTCAACACTACCTCACACACATTCATACATGAATATGGCCATACACACACACACATGCATCAACAAGTTTTCAAACTCTAAGATCAATCTTTACCTAAATGTATATAATCTCATCTATTCAAACTTGGATAAGCAACAACAAGTTATAACTTACTTTGAATCTTTGAAGAACTTAATAAGATGAGGAAGGATGATTTTGTGTGTGTGGGTGTTCTTACTTGATCCTTGCTTTCTATAGTGCTTAATACATCCTTTAAAATGTGTTCTTGATCTTGTAATTGTGATTTTGAATTTGGTTATGGTGTGAAAGTGGGTGTGTGTATGTGTGCCGTGATATAAAGAGAGAAAGAGTGAGTGTAGAGTGGTGAGTTGTGATGCAGGATTGAAATGTGGATCAAGGTTGGATGATACAACACACTAAGCTAGTAATTAGGTTGTAACCATTAGGAGATTTAGTTGTTAGGAGGTGACTAGAGGAAAAGGGAGGTGAGTGGGTGATTTGGAAAGGGTGCCGACCAGGGTTGGGGGGGGGGGGGTTGAAGGTGAAGGCTTGGGTATATTATACAATGCTTTCTGATTCGGTTTAACGTATCGCGAGTTTTAGATAACCAATCGGATCCCGTTTATATTAATTTTTGTCAGACTTTGAACGAAATCAAATTCTTGACAACATAGACTAAAGAAACTCTTTTTTGGAAAATAGTTGATGTCGGGTCCTTGTATGTCCTGTACTGACATTCGGTTTCTTATTTTTCAGTTTTGCAATTCAAATAGTCTAAAATCATGTTTATAAATTTATTCTAATATTCTAACATACATTTTTAATTTTTGATTCTGTTTAGTCATATTAGAATTTAATTTGTTTTCTGGCCCGCCACCCGAGGTTATTCCACATAGTTTTCGTTACGTGACGAAATTTGAACTTTTTGTCGACTTTGCAAAATCTTGGATATTAATAAGGAAAATTTTATTCATATAATAACAGTTTATGGCTAATTAATGTTACATTAGTGGTAAATTTTTGCCAAGTGTTACATTCTCCCTTTCTTTAAGAAATTTCGTCTAGAAATTTAGGTAGTAACTTTCGGTGATACTGATTTCAGGTTCTATGGGAAACAAGTGACGATATTTCAGTTTCATATGGTCTTGAAGTTCCCAGGTGAATTCAGGACCAAGCCTTGAATCCCATCGAACTTTGACCAATTTGATTAAGTTTTGTCTAAGCTTTTGTATTTTCCAATCCATGACTCTACGGGTTCTTCAACGAATCGAAGCTTATCATCAAATCGGATATCTTCAATAGGAACAATCAATGATTCGTCATATAAGCACTTCTTCTATAAGACCCCAGTCCTGGTGCCCTACTTTGGCGTTGGATTTACTCCTAAACACAGTTCTAAATATCAGAGTTAATTAAAACGTTTTGCGGAATATAAAACTTCAACCATATATTAGATAATCATTCAAATATTTCCATAATAAACAAACTTTTGTCTTTATACATAATATAAAAAAGTCATATTATAGCATCACAACATTCTTCTAAAGATGTCAGCCTCTTCAGTCCAATGCCATGTGTCTTTGCTCAAGCTAGATGCCTTAGCCTATTCACATGCGTGCATACTAAAAGTCAGATACGCTGAGTGAGTTCTTGTTAATCAGGTAGCATACTTTACATACACACATACATACCCGAAGGTATGTATTACATACTTAAACCTGTTTATCATTCTTCCATATATACGTACATTCATTCTTTCAAACATTCTTTCTTTAACGTACATAGTACTTGCATAACTATCCTTACATTATAAAGAGCATTTCTCCCTACATGCCTTGGATATTAATAGGGTCCGGTGCCCTTCACCCTCGGATATTATTAGGGTCCAATCCTCAGATATTATTAGGGTTCGGTGCCCTTCATCCTTGGATATAATTAGGGTCTGGTGTCCTTCATTCATTACAACCATACAATGATACATTTATTTTATTACTTTTATATTTATATAATCTCATACATACTTCTAACATTTCTATAACATTCATAGATCATTCATAACGCATTCACAGATCATACACTTACCACCTAAGATAAGTGTGTTAACTAATCACATCGAGTATGCACGCAACCCTGAAAACATAACAAGGAAATGAGGCTAGAAACTCACATGTGTGAGTTAACGATAACACCCTTCCTTATTTGTGCACGACTAACTGTGTAATAATTTTAAGTGTTATGTAACATCCCGGAATTTCCACGAATAATATTTTATATATTATTTACTTATGATGAAAAAGTTTACTTGAATTAGTAGAGAAATAATAAAATAATAAAGTAGGTTAAGTAGGCTAATTATATGGAATTAAATATGGACCAAAAAACAGAAAGATGTGCCTTAGGTCCATGGGCTTAAGGGAGTATAAATACCCCTTAAACCCTAATCCGTTCCATTCCCATCCATCTCTACACCATAGCCTACACCTTCAAAAACACACTTAAGCCAAACACTCTCTACACTAATCCTTTCAACGATCCGAGGCCAACCCCGTATTAGAACCCAACATATTAGAACCCGACACCGCAACCCCGTGATGACGTACGAGCCGTTTGGATCTAGATTTAGCTTTACTCGGGTGTTTAATCAACCAAAAACGAGCATAAGGGCCACCTTAGCTCAGATCTGGACACCCCGAAGCTACTCAGACGATAAATGATCAAACCCCGACCAACCATGGTGGTTAACGGCGGATGACGGTGCCAGAATCAAAGAAAAATCCCAAAAACGCGTAAAGATAAAGCTGGTCTACACGTAAGGGCGTATAAGTATACGGTTGTATACGTTTAGGCCGTATATATGTATATGTATATATATATATATATATATATATATATATATATATATGCAGCGTGTATGTCTAAGTATACAACGTATAAGTATGTAGCACATAAGTATACAACGTATATGTATGCGGCACATAAGTATACAACGTATAAGTATATGGCAGCATGTATGTATTTGATGTGTAAGTATGTGGCGTATAAGTTAACTTATACACTTAAGGACTTACACGCTGGGAGTGACTTATACGGGGAAAACTTATACGCTGGGGACTTATACGGGCCAAATATGGTTTTCCACATACACGAAAGATAAATGGCGTATACATACGTAAACGATTGATATGGACTTATATAATGGTTAGGGTAAGAATAAGTAATTAATTAATAATAAAAGGTAACATTTAAAATGAAATTTTGAATTGATTAAATAATTGAACTTCGGGTTTTTGATGTGCTTAACCCCAGCCAGGGGCTCTGCCCCTTGGACACCGCTAGGGACTGTCACCCCTAGAACCCCGCTGCTAGGGGCGCTGTCCCCGGGCCCCGTTCGTTAAGGGTTACAATAACTTAGAAGTATGGTATATCTACAAGTAGTTAATTAATGCTATGATTGATACACAGTTAGCCGTGCACAGCTCAAGAATGACATAACCATAAATTCAGAGAGGAACCGTTGCAGGTGAGTTTCTAGCCCCATTTCCTTGTTAGGTTTTCGGGGCTATGTGCATACTCAGTGTGATTAGTTTCAGTGGTAAGTGTATGCCATATATGATTTATGTGAAAGTTATTGAAGATATAATTGAGTGTTTATCGGTACGTGAACGATCTTCGGACATTGCATGTATCGCCAGGGAAAGTGATAGTTAGAAGATTAATGTGAAGGATGCCCAGTGCGTCTGTATGTTATGATGTGGTATGCTTGTTTACGTGGGTACATTCTACGTCTGACATGGAAATTTAGCAAGGCAAATCTGTTGAGTCAAACAATTGACCTAAGGGGGAGATTGTTGAGTCAAAGATTTGACCAGAATGAAGTATATGGAAGATTGGAATCTTCTCAACCTCCTCAGAATTCACTAAGTATGGATCCAGGCATACCTTAGACATCCGAGCAAGGTTTTACTTTGCCAGGTATGATATTTTGTCTATCGGGCAAGGTTTACTTCAAGAAGTCTTCTTTAGTGGATATCCGAGCAGGGTTTGCAAATTAGTGCATTGCCGGGCAAGGTACACTAGTTTATGTAAATCCGGGCAAGGTTCACTTTATCAAGCAAGTCTGTTCTTCAGAGCCAAGTATATTACTCTTCCGAGTAAGGTTTGGTTAACCAAGTCCAAGAAGCCAAGTGATTGGAAGACCGGGCAAGGTATTCATTAATAAGTATGGTCCAAGTATGCTTGATGATCTAAAGGAATATCTCTAAGTAATATCGGGCAAGGTTCAGCTCAAGCAAGGAACAGTACTCTCGAGTACACTTTGCTAATAAGTTATTTTATAGCAAAGAGCTGAAATGAATCATTGAAGAACAAGGTTGCTCGTAAGGATTTGTCGGGCAAAGTTTGACAAAGCCAAGAAGACTGAAGTCTACCTGGTGAGTATTTTTACTTGGTAAAATACTCTTCAAGTAAAGTTTACCCGGAAACAGATTTTGAGTACACTTCTATGTTACCAAGTCCTGAAGGATGGCAGAGTACACAGCGTACTCGGAAAATGAAGATTTATGAAAAGCCTACCCGGAAGACTTGTTTTACACTTAGTTTATTTTGAATATGTAATTTGAATATGTATGATTGTATTTAGGGTTTCTAGAAGGAATGACAGCTGTCCTAGGTTGGCAGGCTTATAAATAGAATGTTTAGGGCACGCCGCCAAGGGGGCACAATAAGGATAGACAAACACATTTATTGAGATAGAATATATCGTGTGACGGCTGTCCTAGGATTCCTAAAACCCTAAATCGATTATCCACTTTTTATGATGAAAATTATATAGATGGAAATCTTTTGAGTGAATCCTGTGTGTGCCTTCTAACTTTGATTATTCATAGCAACCGTATGTTTGTTATTGAATCCGCCTTTAACAAACGGATATCTTTCTAAATATAGCAACCCGTCATTAACTCTCTTGTCGGCACATTAATCTGTGTGAGTTATGACATGATTAAGTAAGATCCAGCTGAAATAGAGGGGACTGACAAGTGGTATCAGAGCCTGTTACTGCTATTTTGGAAAGATTGTTGCTGATTGAAGATTTGAAAGAGAATGACATAAGCAGACCACTGTTCGATTGATTTGTGACGTCAGCAGCCCTGTTTTTCATTTTTCTTCCAGATCTACAATCTACCGGTGTTTTCTCTTCCTTATTTCAATTAAAGTTCTAATATTTATGTAACGATTCCGACAAATCCAGGTATACCCTAGCCGGAATATACTATTTACGTGTTATTTAATACTGATTATATGAGTTATAGTACGTTTATACGAATATATATGGTTCACAGTATGAATCATACTCAATTATATAGTGAATCGTATTGGAATTACAATTAATCAATGATCGGTTATTGAAACCCGAACGAATCGGGAATTACATTATAGACGAAGTATATAATGTTTAGTGATGTTCACGAAGTATTAATGCTTCGGGATAAGTGAATTATAGCACAGAAAAAGGATTTCGATTTATTGGTACGTCGGTACGATAAACGAAACCTTTAACATCAAACCAAGCAAGAGATGATCAATCAAGCCGAAAAAGATGCGTAATTATTAATAATAGGATGTTTTAATGTCATGGTTTAAGGTTTTTAAAGTTTTTAAGTCGGTTTTATGTAAATTTTATTTTGACCCGAAAAACGACCATTTTAATTTCGTTTCAAGCCGAATTACGAGTTTAAACGAGAAACGAACTGAGCCAGATTATCCACAACATTATCCGGATTGCGTAATCCGAATATGTGGCTTAGAATTGATGTGTGGGGCCCACCCCCATCCACCCTATGGACCGATCGGTCCTTATTATTATTATCATTCAATTCATTTTTTTTTTTAACACAATTCAACAACAAAACTCTCTCAAACTCTCTCAAATCTTCAAACCTCCATCCAATCCCTTGATCTTTAAACCAAGAATTGAAGGTATAAACATGGTTTTTATGCTTAAATCTTGTTTCTAATTCTACAATATTGAGAAAAGGAGGTTTCCATGTGAAAGACGGGTGAAAACCCAAGATAAAACCGATTCTCGTATGATCAAGGGATGTATACAAGTTATACAAAGGATCTTGATCCAAGTAATGAGTTAAAAGTGTTTAGAATAAAATTTTACGGTTAAAATCTTGTTAAAATGAGTTTCCAAGTGAAAGATGGGTGAAAAAACCGAGATGGAACCGACTCTTGCATGATCAAGAGATGTATACATGTTATACAAGGGATCTTGGTCCAAGAAATGAGTAAAAAGAGTCGGGAATGGATTTCTACGGTTAAAACCTTTGTTTTTACTTAAAAACCGACACTTTGAAAGAAATGGTTTGATTATTGGTGTAACTTGCTTGGTATAGTGATATTGTGCTTGTAAGTGTTGTATCTAGCGGCTAGCAAAGGCTAGAAACCGAGATCCTTGCGATCTAAAGCTAGAAAACACAAAATAGTTCGGTTTTCGTGTGTTATGAAAAAATGGACAGATTTACGTGTGCTTAGAGTCGGGTCACGAAATTTCACAGAGATGATCTACACATGAAAATATGAGATCTGTGAATTTTTGGTAATTTTTGGATAAAAGATGAATATTTGGTGAATTTAATGCTCGGTTTTGGCCAAAAATAGTGAAAAATAGCAAAACATGATGAAAAATTCCGGAAAATTTAAGATAAGCTTTTTATAACATATAAAAGTCACCCACAAAATTTGAGCTCAGTTGGAAAAGTCTAAGTAGGCTTTTCGGTGAAACGAGTTCTAGGGCTTTCTAGCTCGGTTTTGGGTGAAAATGGCTTGAAAAATAAGTTTTAAATTCTGGAAAAATTCCAGGGAGTTATGAGGATGATAAAGATCATCCCAGAAAAATTTGGGATTTTTCTAAAGTGTTTTGGTATTTTTGATATATTTAGTGTTTTAACAAGATTTAAAAATAGATAAATAAATGTAAATGTAGGAAAATAAATCTGGGAAAATTCCAGAAAGTTATGAGGATGATAAAGATCATCCCAGAAAAATTTGGGATTTTTCTAAAGTGTTTTGGTATTTTTGATATATTTAGTGTTTTAACAAGATTTAAAAATAGATAAATAAATGTAAATGTAGGAAAATAAATCTGGGAAAATTCCATAAAGTTATGAGGATGATAAAGATCATCCCAGAAAAATTTGGGATTTTTCTAAAGTGTTTTGGTATTTTTGATATATTTAGTGTTTTAACAAGATTTAAAAATAGATAAATAAATGTAAATGTAGGAAAATAAATCTGGGAAAATTCCAGAAAGTTATGAGGATGATAAAGATAATCCCAGAAAAACTTGGGATTTTTCTAAAGTGTTTTGGTATTTTTGATATATTTAGTATTTTAATAAGATTTAAAAATAGATAAATAAATATAAATATAAGAAAATAAATCTGGAAAATTTTTACAAAATTCCTTTCTGTCAAATTAAGTTTTGTGCAAAATTTCAAGACCCGAGACTAATCGGGTAATTATTTGTGCTAAAAAGAACATAAAAACAAGTTTTTAAAGCTTAAAACGTGTAAACGGCAAAGTTCGCATAAGCGAGCTGACTGGTACATGAAAACTCTAAAAATAGATTATTTCATAAATCTAAGTAAATTAAGTAAAAATAAATCATCCGAAAATAATTC